>NC_071263.1:9276970-9356970 GCF_023375685.1 Ictalurus furcatus | reverse complement strand
TGGTCAGGGATGCGAAGGTCATTCACAAATGTCTACAGAGCCGGAAAGGGAAGAGAACACATGCACGAAGACGTTCAATAAATTTGCTTTGGGTTACAATATTAAATGGGAGAGATATGAATGTAGCATTAGTAGCATGATATTAATATGAAACCATGTTAAAAAAATTTTTTTTTTTTTAATAGTTAATAGAAAGCAATTGGCATTTACCAGAACTTTCATTCAAACCCCACAAAACCTACCCGTTTTTTTTCCCCTCGACTAGGTGCAATCCAACAATTTAATAGTTTCTACACAATGTTACACTGCCATGATATCCGGTAAAGTAAAACATTGTATTACCAGACCTGCCATTTTTACACGTTTTGTATAGGAGCGTCACAATTTAACATCGGCGTGCATCCAGGTTATTAATCGTTAATGAAAACTGTGACACAAACTAAAACAAAAATGTAAAAAATGTGAGTTTCCAAATAAATGAAAACTAAACTGTGACTATAATATAATGTCCACCTGCAACATGAACGAAAACCAAGTACAATTTCAGAGAAGAAAAAAAAAAAAAAAAAAAAAAAATCATCTTTAGTTGGGGGGTGTGGGAGGGTGGTAACCGCCCCAATCATCAGAACTAGCAATAACAACCCCCCCACCCCCCACCACCCCAATATTTATACCATGATCAACTGAAATATATGTAATTGATTTAGTGACATTATTTGTGTACCGAATCAACTGTTAGTTTGTCATAATAAATCAGATACAAATACTAAAGTTGATATCGGCCAACTTTTGCTTCGCAACACAACCCTTGATTACTGCCGTTTGACTCTGAGAGCACAGGTCGCCTTGAAGATGAAGAGAAGCGCTGCACAGCAGACTATTTTACATTGCTGATTAGAGAGGGACAGTAAAAAAAAATATAAAACATGCATAATCTGGTGTAATCTAGCTAAATACACTCCGTATATTATAATATCTATCTACCTATTTTAGATAGATAATCATTTGGATTGTTATTATGCCCTAATGTAATTTGTTTTAATGAAACAACCATTTGAATTCACGAATGCTTGTGGAGGATTGATAGACAGATGGATGGATGGATGGATGGGTGGGTGGGTAGATAGATAGAAAGATAGATAAGCAGAGGGAAATTATGTAACGACACCGCAAATACAACAAAGAGGATTTATTAAAATGTATTACTAAATTTTATTAAAAACCAACAATTGGGAAACGTATCCATTTTCGCACTTCAATTCAACCCCCAGAAATTTCGAAACATTGCAAGTTCCTCTAAATATCGCTGCGTTTGCTTGATTGTGCGTTCATTTCCGCGATCGCAAAAATCACGAATCTTTGAGGGACTGGTTTATTACGGATGCCGCTGAAATATTTTGGTTGAATAGTTTTACATTATTTATTTTTTCACTGACAGAGATTGATAGCTTAACCGGCTCCTTTGTAACAAACTTACAAAATGTAGGAGCACTGCCCAATCAGTACTGATCACTGGCTAGTCTTATAACCTGACAACCAAACACACAACAAAATAACACAAGAATCCATTTTAGGTGGTGTAGACATGCAGGAAACAGATCTATAATAGGAGGCGAGGTAATAACTTAATGAAGCCTTGGCAGGCTTAATGGATGCTAGAAGTCATTCCAGTTGTTCCAGTAAAAGTTAAATCAAGTTCTGTTCATTAAGGTGTTAATAAAGAGCACCGATTATGGTTTTTAAACGTGCCTAATTTTATTTTAAAGGTCTCATACAATAGGTTTACATGCATCCAAGGTCAAAACACACTTTAATTTTCTCATAATTTACATTGCATTATTACCCCCGTGTCACAAAACGATTCACTCAAGGATCCGTTCATTCTAAACTCCTCCTTTCAGAGAGCGTACTCTGCTCTGATTGGTCAGGTGTCCCAGGCTGTTGTGATTGGTCTATCGCTTACAGCACGCGCAGGAAAGGAAACACCCACTGCCATATCCGAGTCGACCATATCCGTTTTAATGTTGTTTTACCTCACCAATTTGTGCTCGAGTCTGAGAATGATGCATCAGAAGGTCAACCCGAACCACCATCGCAAGCATGACGAGAACAGGACGTTTCTCAGTGGGCAGTAACGTGATTTAGCCAGTTAGCAGAGGCTAACAGGCTAACAACTGTTCACTGGCTGTACACGTATACAACACAAAACCACACTTTTTTTTTTTTGGAAAAAAAAAAGTTGCTAAAGGGGTCTGAAAAGTGGCTATGTTGGCAACACTGGTCTGCACTGACAGCTAGATAAAAGGCAGGCTAAGCTCCGCCTCTCCCCAGCAAAAAGAAAATGCAGAGGGAACACGGGGTTTTTCATTTATGCACATTCTAGTTGAAGAGCAATAAAATACACTGAGCACCCAATGGATGCCCCGTCTGTGTTTTTTTTTCTTGAAAACAATTTGTGCCCCCCTTCCCTCCCCCCCCCCCCATGTTGAGAACCACTGTTCTAGGATATCATCAGCAAGAAAAAAAGCATTACAGGTACATTCTACTGTGAGTTACAGAATACGCACCCAATAATTTATGTATCTCTCGTGAATGACTGCTAAATAAATAAATAAATAAATAAATAAATAAATAAATAAATAAAGCTTGAATGTGTGTGCATGCTATGTTTTTATTCGTGGAAACACAAATGTAGAAACAGTAAAGAAGACTAGATTTAAGCACAGTTAAATGTTTAGTTTGTATTTAATATAGATAATAATTAAAAAGCATATGCATCTAAAGGTGGGTTATACAGCCAAATGTTGATCTTAAAATATTTCCCAAAACTTTAGACAATATATCCACTGTTATGATGTTATTTAAAAACGACAGTAAAGTTATTTTGCTTTCAATCTTATAAATGTATGTTATCAGTCTTTTTTTTTTTTTTTTGCATTGAAAACGACCAAACAATAGATCTATTCCACAAACCAACTCAGCATCAGTGCAATGACGGCTTCAGATTTGTGTTTCTAATATCCTATCATCAAGGCGATCATTTATTTGGCTCAGGTCACCTGGTCATGTGCATGAATGAACTTTTCGGCAACTGCTTTTTGGCCACAGACACTCCACACAACTATATTAGACAAACGGGGCGCGGGAGAACATTCCACACACGCGACTCCGGCTGGTGTGATGACACACACTGACTATTACGGGTGCTGAAAGGCATTTAAAAAAAAAAAAAATCTCTAGCAACTGACCACCTACTAAATCACACAGCACTAATCAATCAATCAATAAATAAATAATGAGCTACTACAGGCACATACTGACTACAACATTTTTGATGTGAATTTAAGCAAACTATTCAAATAACAGGGGTGGACAAGTCACTAGCACAGGCAACAAACAGACTGTGTGTGTGTGTGTGTGTGTGTGTGTGTGTGTGTGTGTGTGTTGTGTGTTTTCAGCAGCCCACAGGACAGGTTAAACAACCCGAGAAAAACAAAAACAAAACCCTACTCCGTTGGAATTTCTGTTTAAATGTAATGCGCATCATGGGACTGCGTTTACATGGACAGCAGTAATCTAATTACTGACCTTATTCTGAAGAAGACAATAAAGTGATTAAGGTGTTTTGAGCGCTGCCGTGTGTACGTGTTCTGTCACAAAATTACAAAAAAAGTGAAAACTCCCACACGACGTTAATAGTGTGATTAAGGTGTGTACAGGTCTATAATGCACTTCCATAATGCGATTAAAACAGGAATACTCCACATGTCTTAATTCCATTTGTGTTTACTTCGAGTATGACTTTAGTCGGATTAAGGTCATCAATAATCGCTGTTCACATGCTAGTTTCTTAATCAGGTTAATATCGGATTATTGTTGTCCATGTAAACGTACTGATAGTGGCATGATGCACCTCGATGCTGCAACTATAGCGCGCACTTCCAAATCCCACCACCTGCTCCATTACACATACCAGCCGTGAAGCGTCGTTTCGCTGTCAATAGGACAATGACTACAGTTACATACACATCAAATTCTGTTTCGGGTTGCAGCCATATTCCAAATGCGATGTTTATATGTGTAAATTCATTGGAATATTCCTGTATACATGGTTGTTGCAAGTATGCCGATCTACACATGCACTTGTCCTTTCCTGCTGTTATTCAAGATGCTGCTGTTGCTACCCACAATTCCTTGTGGACTGAGCACACACACACACACACATCTCTTTTCAGTGGATTTTCTGAACAAGGTGGTGTTTACACATAACAATTTTCAGATTAAAACAGGCGTAGTCCAAGGGTGGAAATCCAAATTTGGGGAATCAGAATATTGTCCTTTTCCAAGCCAGATTAATTAGTGTGCATGAACGATCGATTATATGGAAACAATGGAAAAACAGGGTAAAATAAACTACAGGACAAAGCCAATGTATCACTTCCTGATCTGCTAGCACAACATGCAGTCACCTCATGGTTAAACACACTGAGCGAAAATAAAGACGTGAGCCAGGTTTGAATAATATCTTTTATACGAGCTGATGAGAACACCAAAGCTCACAATCGAAATGTTGGCCAGCGTCTTGCTGACATTTTGACAAGAGCTAAAAAACAATGTGCTACTAAAGAAACTTTATTCACGTTATTTATGCACTTAACGAGGCTAACTAGCTGGCCATACTTTATTACATTACATTAGCTACCACTTTTTAGCCTGGTCAATTATATAGGACTAGCCAAAATATGGGACTTGGCAAGTACATTGGAGTTTCCACTTGTTTCCACTTGGGTCAGCTAATTAATTTATCATTTGTCCACAACTGAGTAATCATTTACACTTTCCAAAATACAAATGATTAATGCCACATGCACAAAAAAACCCCCAAAAGGGACAAGAAGTGTGGTGACTGTTTAGGCTTTCATTTGGCACTTTTTAAACAAAACGATGATCCACTCTGAACTCACCCCATTAAGACTGCCCAGGTCTTTAACAAGGTGCTCGTCTGTGGTCGGGTCATAGTTGATCACAGCGTGCTGTTTGTCCACACTACGAGACTGTAAAATAAAATAAAAACAAAAAAACATCCCACACAAGGCTTAGTAACTTGCCATATTTGAAAGACATTCTATATACAGTATTTCGCCAAATATGTGCGACACCTGCCCATCACACCCATACGTTCTTTTTAAACATCACATGTCAGATTTCGTCCCCCTTTCCTGTTAAAATAACCTCCATTCTTCTGGGAAGGCTTTCCACTAGATTTGAGCG
Source organism: Ictalurus furcatus (assembly GCF_023375685.1). Classification (NCBI taxonomy): domain Eukaryota; kingdom Metazoa; phylum Chordata; class Actinopteri; order Siluriformes; family Ictaluridae; genus Ictalurus; species Ictalurus furcatus. Next base: position 9,351,699 of record NC_071263.1, on the reverse strand, counting down.
CATAGCTGTGGGGATTTGTGCTCATTCAGCTACAAGAGCATTAGTGAGGTCAGGCACTGACGTATGACGAGAAGATCTGGTGTTCCAGTTCAGTCCAAACGTGTTCAAGGGAGTTGAGGTCAGGGCTCTGCAGGGTTCCACTGCAACCTTGGCAAACCATGCATTCATGGAGCTCACTTTGTGCACAGGGGCATTGCCATGCTCGAACAGGTCTGGGCTCTGTAGTTCCAAAGAAGGGGAATCTTAAAGCTACGGCATACACAAGACATTCTAGACAATCGTGTCCTTCCGACTTTATGGCAATAGTTTGGGGAAGAACCACATTTGAGTGTGATGGTCAGGTGTCCACAGACTTTGGCCATATAGAGTACCAGGGGTTGTGAAGTGGCAGACTGGAGCCCAATGTGGAGCTGTTACAGTTTTATTTTTTTTTAAATTACATTTTTTAAACCTAGCCAAGGTTCAGCGACTCTAGACACATACCGGTATGGCTTCTATAGCAGATCCTCAGTTGCGATGCATCCAATCACGTGTATTTATATAAATTATTCAGCCGAAGGCAGCTCATCAGACCAGAGACAAGCTACAGGACTAGTTACATTAAGTTAGAAAGGGGAGCGTTTCCACAGACTTTCATGTTTTATAATTTACCCTCTCTGGTCTAATTAGCAGAATGACTAAATGGCTTGTTTAAAACAAAAACAAACGTCAACAACGAAACAGACGAGCGGACACGAGTTTATTTTGCCATGTGTCTTATCTGTTCGGTGTTTGTGGCGCAGACTAAAAGCGGTACCATAAAACGCCGCTTATGAACCAGAACATAACCCCGTCGATCGATCTTATTTGTATCCATAAATTAAACGATAAAGCACTTTCACAATTCCGTCATGTTCGTTGCTTATCTGGACATTTGTAAGCAAGGAATTTCATGTAAACCTTTACAAATTCTAGTCAAATATGCCTCTCGTGTGTACATCATTCCATTGTCTACGTACAGCGAACGCGCAATCATGCGATTACAACGAGACAAAACCTGAGACCAATTAGAAATCAGTGAAATTAAATTCACTTCCTGGTGAAATTGCAACAAAGGAATTGAAGTATCAGCAAATGTCTACAGCGAAGCGCAATTACAGACGGGCTTTTATTTGTCTTATCTTTCATAGTCTTATCTTCCACACATCAGGGGGAAGCTGTGCGCTCGAGCCAAACTCATTTGCAGCCTCATTACAGCTCATCAGAGACGCCTCTGTGAGTTTGTGGCCAAAGCCAGGGAGGAACTCGGTGCACTGAAACATCCTCAACCTTCTGCTTACTGTGTCCCACTTATTGTCCTGCGCTTTAAAAAGCGGAACAAGGCGATGAATAGAAGCTTTTCAGCGTTTACTGCTGCCCTATACCGAGATGCGATTCCACTGAACCGTATCGTTGCTCGCAAGATAAATCGTGGCGGATCTTTCCCCACCTTTAATGTAATACAGTGGCCAACAGAATTCAAGTTAAAACAACAAAACAAATCAAAACAAAAAACACACACAAAGAAAACTACTTCAGGAAAAATGAAGAAAAAAAATGATCTGACAATTAATTTGTTGAAGCACCTTGAGCTTGTAATACAGCACTCAGTCTTTTAGGTTAAGAGTCAAACATCTCGATTTGGCAATTTTACTCCACTCTTCCTTTTTAAATAAATAAATAAATAAATAAATAAATGCTCCAGATCGATAAAATTGCGAGGGGATCTCCTGTACACGGCCCTCTTCAAGTCATTCTACAGATTTTCCACAGGATTTAGATCTGGGCTCGGACTAAAACACCGATCGTCGTCTTCTGAAGTGATTTCTTTGTCGACTTGGATTACTGTGCTGAAAGATTGACATTTTTCTTCACCTTTAGCTGTCTAACAGAGGCAGGATCGGCCGAGATTCCCTCTTGACTTCAGTCCCAGCTGAAGAGAAGCAGCTCCAAAGCATGATGCAGCCGCCACCATGCTTCACCTTGAGTATGACGTTCTTTTGCTGATAACCGGTTTTTTGTTTTAACCCCCTCCCCCAAAAGTATCCTTTAGTATTATGCCCAAAAAAATTCTGTACTTCCTTTTCCTGTGAAAAGGGGCTTCCATCTAGCCACCCCAAATATGTGAAGAATTCAAGAGATTGTTGCCAAGTGCAGGGAGTGAACAGTACTTGCCAGACATTCCTGCGGCTCCTTCGATACTGCTATAGGACTCTTAGCAGCCTCTCTGACAAGCTTTCTTGTCCCTTTGTTTAGTTCAGTGGGTTAATCCTGCTATTGGTTAATGTCACTGTGATGTCCAATATTCGTCACTTCTTGATGGTGTAGAGAAATGTTTTGGCTCCTGATCGATACCTTTTGACAAGTGAGATCCTGTACATGTTTTGTAAGATATCTGGGGGTTCGGCAGTCAGATGAAACTAAGATGATGTCAAGACAATCCTACAGAAACAACTGATTTTGATTTGGGGTTCATCGGAACCACTTCACTGATGACAGGTGTATGATGATTACTTCAGAACATGAGTTTGAATGTGATTAGGTCATTCTGAGCACAGTCACATGCCTCATTATAAAAGGATGCGCACACTTACGCAACCAGGTTAGTGCAAGGTCTTTCTTTATTTTCACTAAAATGTTTTTGTTTTTCACCTGAAGATTATTGGTCGCTACATCACAGTAAAGGTGGAAAAGTTCTGACCTGATAGTGTTTTGGTTTCATTTTTTTTTAGATCACAAAAACCTGCAATTTTAACAGACTTTTTATATCCACCGTACGTCAACGTTTCAAGAAGTGCGGCGATTTAGATGAAACGTTTCTCGTTTGAGACGTTTCAGACCGTCACTGAAAACAAACGCGAGCCTCATGTTTCATGTCTCTGAACTACAGTTGCTGTTAGAGTTTCTGATGCATTGTTTCACGTGTTGACATTGTTTAGCACAACAAAAAGCCTGTGGTCAGGAGGCGTGTTGTGAACATACCAGTGTTCACCTAGGCATAAAGAATGAGCATTTACACAAAAGATCACAAGCTTCAGGAAGAAAAAAAAAGAAGAAGAAAAAACGAGAGGGGCTGAGGTTTGTGTAACAGTGAGCACATGAATGCAGACAGGACGAGCCTCTTTTTAGTTCGTCTAACCAATGTGGTGAGGAAAGCTTTATAATCTAACCGCAGATAAAAGTGGAATGAATAAACAGTTCTAAGGGCAGAGCGGTTTCCAGTGGCCTACACAGAGAGAGAGAGTGTGAGAGAGAGTGAGAGAGCGTGAGTGTGAGAGTGAGAAAAAGCGAGAGAGTGAGAAAGAGCGAGAGAGTGAGAGCGTGAGGGAGAAAGAGCGAGAGAACGAGCCTGAGAGAGAGAGCGAGCGTGAAAGAGAGCGAGAGTGAGAGAGCGAGTGCGAGCACGAGACAGCGAGAGCGAGCGAGCGTGTGAGAGAGAGAGAGCATGTGAGAGAGAGAGAGCATGTGAGAGAGAGAGAGCGCGTGTGAGAGAGAGCGAGCAAGTGTGAGAGAGAGCGAGCGAGTGAGAGAGAGAGAGCTAGTGTGTGTGAGAGAGTGCGAGTGAGTGTGTGAGAGAGTGCGAGTGAGTGTGTGAGAGAGAGCTAGTGAGAGGGAGCGAGTGTGAGAGAGAGAGCTAGTGAGAGGGAGCGAGTGTGAGAGAGAGAGCTAGTGAGAGGGAGCGAGTGTGAGCGAGAGAGCTAGTGAGAGGGAGCGAGTGTGAGAGAGAGAGCTAGTGAGAGGGAGCGAGTGTGAGAGAGAGAGCTAGTGAGAGCGAGCGAGTGTCAGAGAGAGCTAGTGAGAGCGAGCGAGTGTCAGAGAGAGCGAGCGAGTGTCAGAGAGAGCGCGAGCGAGCGAGTGTCAGAGAGAGCGCGAGCGAGCGTCAGAGAGAGCGAGCGAGCGTCAGAGAGAGCGAGCGAGCGTCAGAGAGAGCGAGCGAGCGTCAGAGAGAGCGTGTGTGTGTGAGAGAGTGCGAGTGTGTGTGAGAGAGCTAGTGAGAGCGAGCGAGCGAGAGAGAGCGAGCGAGCGAGCGAGAGAGAGCGAGCGAGAGCTAGTGAATGTGAGAGAACGTGTGTGTGAGAACTAGTGAGAGCGAGCGTCAGAGAGAGCGAACGAGTGTCAGAGAGAGCGAGCGCAAGTGTGAGTGAGTGAGTGTGTGAGAGCGCGCGCAAGTGTGAGAGAGAGAGAGTGAGTGTGTGAGAGAGAGCGAGCGAGTGAGAGAGAGAGCGAGCGAGCGAGAGACAGAGAGAGCGAGCGAGCGAGAGACTGAGAGAGCGAGCGAGCGAGAGACAGAGAGAGCGAGCGAGCGAGAGACAGAGAGAGCGAGCGAGCGAGAGACAGAGAGAGCGAGCGAGAGAGAGAGAGAGCGAGCGAGCGAGAGACTGAGAGAGAGCGAGCGAGCGAGAGACTGAGAGAGAGCGAGCGAGCGAGAGACAGAGAGAGCGAGCGAGCGAGAGACAGAGAGAGCGAGCGAGCAAGAGAGTGAGAGAGAGCACGCGAGAGAGAGCTAGTGAATGTGAGAAAGCGTGTGTGTGTGAGAGAGTGTGTGAGAGAACTAGTGAGAGCGAGCGTCAGAGAGAGCGAACGAGTGTCAGAGAGAGCGAGCGTCAGAGCAAGCGAGCGCAAGTGTGAGTGTGTGAGAGAGAGCGCGCGAGTGTGTGAGAGCGCGCGAGTGTAAGAGAGAGAGTGAGTGTGTGAGAGAGAGTGTGAGTGTGTGAGAGAGAGTGAGTGAGCGAGAGAGCGAGCGAGAGAGAGAGAGAGCGAGTGAGAGCGAGCGAGTGAGTGAGAGAGAGCGCGAGTGTGAGTGCGAGCGTGTGTGAGAGAGCTAGTGAGAGCGAGCATCAGAGAGAGCGCGAGTGTGTGAGAGCGAGCGAGCGTGAGAGACCGCGAGTGAATGAGAGAGAGAGCGTGTGTGTGTGAGAGAGCTAGTGAGAGCGAACGAGTGTGAGAGAGAGCGAGCGTGAGAGAGAGCGAGCGAGTGTGACAGCAAGCGAGCGAGTGTGAGAGAGAGCGATCGTGCGCGAGTGTGAAAGAGATCGAGCGCGAGTGTGAGAGAGATCGAGCGCGAGAGATCGAGAGCGAGAGAGCGAGCGAGCGTGTGAGAGAGAGCGAGCGAGCGAGCGTGTGAGAGCTAGTGAGAGACCGAGCTAGTGAGAGAGCGAGCGTGTGTGAGAGAGCTAGTGAGAGAGCGAGCGTGTGTGAGAGAGCTAGTGAGAGAGCGAGCGTGTGTGAGAGAGCTAGTGAGAGAGCGAGCGTGTGTGAGAGAGCGAGCGTGTGTGAGAGCTAGTGAGAGAGCGAGCGTGTGAGAGAGCTAGTGAGAGAGCGAGCGTGTGTGAGAGAGCTAGTGAGAGAGCGAGCGTGTGTGAGAGAGCTAGTGAGAGAGCGAGCGTGTGTGAGAGAGCTAGTGAGAGAGCGAGCGTGTGTGAGAGAGCTAGTGAGAGAGCGAGCGTGTGTGAGAGAGCTAGTGAGAGAGCGAGCGTGTGTGAGAGCTAGTGAGAGAGCGAGCGTGTGTGAGAGAGCTAGTGAGAGAGCGAGCGTGTGTGAGAGCTAGTGAGAGAGCGAGCGTGTGTGAGAGAGCTAGTGAGAGAGCGAGCGTGTGTGAGAGAGCTAGTGAGAGAGCGAGCGTGTGTGAGAGAGCTAGTGAGAGAGCGAGCGTGTGTGAGAGAGCTAGTGAGAGAGCGAGCGGGTGTGAGAGCTAGTGAGAGAGCGAGCGGGTGTGAGAGAGCTAGTGAGAGAGCGAGCGGGTGTGAGAGAGCTAGTGAGAGAGCGAGCGGGTGTGAGAGAGCTACTGAGAGAGCGAGCGGGTGTGAGAGAGCGAGCGGGTGTGAGAGAGCTAGTGAGAGAGCGAGCGTGAAAGATCGAGAGCGAGCGTGAGAGATCGAGAGCGTGTGAGAGACAGCGAGCGAGTGTGAGAGAGAGCGAGCGAGAGCGAGAGATCGAGAGCTCGAGAGCGAGTGTGAGAGATCGAGAGCGAGTGTGAGAGATCGAGAGCGAGTGTGTGTGAGAGGGAGAGGGAGCGAGTGAGTGTGAGAGAGAGAGGGAGCGAGTGAATGTGTGTGAGAGACAGTGAGAGTGTGTGTGTGTGTGTGTGTGTGTGTGTGTGTATACAGGTAGAGTTTCCAAACAGGAAACAGGCCCTTGCAGTAGAAATGCTGACATGGTGGAAGTTACAGTTCTCCCTCATCTAGAAGATTACTGAAGCGTAATCAGTTCAGGTCCCAGCTGTGTGCTTTCTCTCCAGACGAGCATCATTATTAAAGACACGGAACAATTATTACCTGCCTTTCATCTGAAGCGAAGACCGGTCATCTTTTAGGCTTTCCGTGTGTTCGGCGTGATCTCTGTTCACACTGTGCGCACTTCTGTACACAAAGCAGCTTAATCGAGCGGCGTACTGTGCTGCCTGATGATGTAGACCTGGCTGTGCGTCAGCAGGTAAGCTACGCGATACGGTAAAGATCCACATCATGATGACTTACTTAAAGGTGCTTTTGGAGCTTTAGAGGCACTGCGTGAGTGGCATCATGTGATCAAGCCTGGGACATTTGCTTTGTTGTTGCTCACAGAAAAGTGTTCTAAAGTGTTCACTGTGTAAACATCTGTAAATCTGTGACAAACACCTCGGAGCTCTTGTCCTATTGCCCTCCGGCTGTCTGGCAAACTCTTAAGTACCAGACACTACAAGAGAGGTTATTATTACAGGTTTTGAAAGAATCACGGTGTACAGAGCAGGGATTATTACAGATACGGAGCACAGGGAGCCCTTCAGCTGTTAAATAAATCCCATGTAAATATTAGGCAATTGTGTACAATTATATCTGGTCTATTTATTACAGCCATAAAGCTTTCTATTCCTGAACTTTCCAGCCACCGAACACATTAGTTCCATTATTTACAGGACAATTTGTTTTTGAGTTACTTGAGGTTTCGATGAAAAAAAAAAAACACGAAAAAAGCGACCGGTCAAACAGAGTAAGGACTCCGGCTCCATCGGTCCCTTAGCGTCCGTGTCAGAACCTGGTGCGTTTTCTCCCTCGGCCCGGTTCGTTTAGAGATACGCGGACACGGCGATCGCGCTCAGAGGAGGCCTCGACCCGAACGTAAACGGACCCTGGAGCGGTGAGAAAGCAATCTGACCCAACCTGTATAGCAAGGCGTGATGGGAACCGAGTTGCACAAAAAGCGTGTTTGTTTTGCTGACGGCTCGCGGTTTCACTCGGGACAAAGACGAGGTAAAACGCCTCACTGGAATCTGAACGTATTTCCGAACAGCTTCCAGAAACGCATAAACACACAAGAGGTTTACAAAGTGTTTAGCGGGCGTCTCAACGAGACGGGCTTTAATCGCTCTGTGGAACATATCAATTAGCTACAGCTAAAAAGAACGGCACAACAAGCTCGCGGAGCTGCTGTCTAACCATCTTGATGGAGGACCTCTATAGGCAGAACCCCGGAACATAAACAGGTCCATTCTGACCAATGAGAGGACAGTTTACTCACATGTGACTTGCATAAACACATCTTGGTACGCTTTGAAATGCTGCCTCGCGAAAGCGGACGGAGCCGAGGAGAAAATACGACGTCATGACGATTCAAGTCCCCGTTTCAGAACGAAGCACAGATCTACAGGTCTGAAAACGGCCTGAGAACCACTTGTACAGAGTGTGTGTGTAGGGTCTCACCTGCAGCATCAACTCGCAGTCCTCTCGGCCAACGAAGATCATCTCGCGTGGCAAGCGGTGGCGTGTGCCCGAGCTGCTCACCAGGAACCACGAGGTCACGCTCATCTTCACACGCTCCGTCAAACGCTATTCAGCATCCTACACAGCCACGTCAAATCGTTAGAGGAATCTTTGACCGAACAACACGAAAACACACACCAAGCAAAGTACCTGGAACTGTCACGGGTACAATTCAAGTAACTCCTGTAAAGGCCGAACAAGAGCTGAAGACGACACGGGTCTACAGGAAGTTATTCCTTTCCCTTGATTTCAGTCAAAGTGTGCAGAGGTTCAAGTCCATTCGCTTTAAAAGTCACTACAGCCTCTCAATCAAACACAATAATAATAATAATAATAATAATAAAAAATGATACAGACCAGACAATTTCCATGAAGCCTGTACGACTCAAAGCACATAAAACTACCCAGTTTACTCTGACCAGCTCCCAGAACACCCGCCGATCAAACTGGAGGACCGTCATTACCACGAGGACACTGTCCTTATTACTCTCCTTCTCTAAATTCATTATTAAATGCTTGAGATTTTCTAATTCCCTGGTTGTCATATTAGACACCGTTGCGCTCATAAGTTTACACACCCCTTGCAGAATCTGCTAAATGTTAATTAACAAATAAAACCATAAAAATCACATATTGTTGTTTATTTAGTTCTGCCCTGAATAGGCTATTTTACATAACAGATGTTTATATATAGTCCGCAAGACACAATAATAACGGAATTTACACAAATTACCCCGTTCAAAAGTTTACACACGCTCAATTCCTAATACCGTGTGCCGTTACCTGGATGATCCACGACTGTGTTTATGTTTTGTGATGGTTGTTCATGAGTCCCTCGTTTGTCCTGAGCAGTTAAACTGCCCACTGTTCTTCAGAAAAATCCTCCAGGTCCTCCACATTCTCCACTTTTCCAGCATCTTCTGGATATTTACCCCTTTCCAACAGTGGCTATATGTTGTTCAGACCCATCTTTTCACAATGAGGACGACTGAGGGACTCGTACACGACTATTACAAAAGGTGCAAACCTTCACTGATGCTCAAGAAGGCAACACGATACGTTAAGAGCCAGGGGGGTGTAAACTTTTGAATAGGATGACCGGTGTAAATCATTATTATTTTGTCTTCTGGGAAACATATAAATATTGCATGTAGCTTCTGAAGGGCAGTACTAAATGGAAAAAATAAGATCTTTAAACAAGATAACAATTTACACTGATCATCCTGTTCAAAAGTTTACACCCTTAAGGGGATGAGGGAAATGATCTTTTTAAGAACAACTTGTCTGTGGTGTTGAGTGAGTAATCTGTGGCGTCGAGTGAGTAATCTGTGGCGTCGAGTGAGTAATCTGTGGCGTCGAGTGAGTAATCTGTGGTGTTGAGTAAGTAATCTGTGGAGTCGAGTGAGTAATCTGTGGAGTCGAGTGAGTAATCTGTGGCGTTGAGTGAGTAATCTGTGGTGTTGAGTAAGTAATCTGTACTACCTCTGTGAGTAATCTGTGGCGTCGAGTGAGTAATCTGTGGCGTCGAGTGAGTAATCTGTGGCGTCGAGTGAGTAATCTGTGGCGTCGAGTGAGTAATCTGTGGCGTCGAGTGAGTAATCTGTGGTGTTGAGTAAGTAATCTGTGGAGTCGAGTGAGTAATCTGTGGAGTCGAGTGAGTAATCTGTGGCGTTGAGTGAGTAATCTGTGGTGTTGAGTAAGTAATCTGTACTACCTCTGTGAGTAATCTGTGGCGTCGAGTGAGTAATCTGTGGCGTCGAGTGAGTAATCTGTGGCGTCGAGTGAGTAATCTTTGGCGTCGAGTGGTGTTGAGTGAGTAATCTGTGGCGTCGAGTGAGTAATCTGTGGCGTCGAGTGAGTAATCTGTGGTGTTGAGTGAGTAACCTGTGGCGTCGAGTGAGTAATCTGTGGTGTTGAGTGGCGTCGAGTGAGTAATCTGTGGTGTTGAGTGGTGTTGAGTGAGTAATCTGTGGTGTTGAGTGGTGTTGAGTGAGTAATCTGTGGCGTCGAGTGAGTAACCTGTGGCGTCGAGTGAGTAATCTGTGGCGTCGAGTGAGTAATCTGTGGTGTCGTATGAGTAACCTGTGGTGTTGAGTGGTGTTGAGTGAGTAATCTGTGGCGTCGAGTGAGTAGTGTTAATCCAGAATCTTCCAGCACTTAGCAGCTGGTGAACATGGTCTACCAGTCTAAATTTTAGTCCGACTATGTGTACTCTAAAACTGACAATTTCAGCAGGTTAGCTAGATAATTCACAATTTAGAGGAAATTTACTCAATTTCCTAATTAACCTACATGTAGACTGGGCCTAGCAAAACACACACACACACACACACACACACACACACACACACACACACACCCCAACCCTGAAGCAGAAGCTTCATTTAATCAGCAGTCAGATTATCACAGCACTGTTGTACTACCTCTGCAGTCACCCCGAGGCTTGTGATAGACACCGGCTGTGTCCTAAACCGCATACCACCGCCCTAAAATATCACTTCTACAAAATGTCACAGGTACAGGTGGTAGCCGCAGGTGACGTCATATTCCCCTACACTATTTAGTAATGGATTACGCGGTTTAGGACGCAGCTGATTTCCTCTCCGTGTGAGAGAACATCCTGGTTTCCGATTTGATTATCTGCTTTCAATCCAGAGGAAGTTGCTCCGAGGCACAAAGTCTCTTCTGTTATAACTTCTCATTTATTATTAATCACACACTGTACCGTTTCAGGGCGCTAGTGACTTTTTATCTGAAGTGAAATGAGCAGTATTTGATCAAGTGAACTAGGACATGAGGAACAGCTAGCGTGCTGGAGCTAAACGCCGCGGCTTAGCTTTCAGCAACAACTTAACATAAACACTACAATTTCCTCCTCGTCCGTCCTCTTAACAAGTTCAGAGCAGGATTGTTTTGGCTACAGACTACACCACATTATACTACTTACCCAAAATAATCTTTCAGGGAGGAGGGAAACTGTTGTAGGCAGCGTTCAGCAACAGGAAATGAGCAAACGCGTCTCCAAGTCCGAAACGAGTCAGAGCTGGACATTCCCAAATAACCACAACAACTCCGCTTCAGCACGGGCTCCCCATTATAGACTCTTACTCTTCAAACACACAGCTAAATCTTTCCTTAAATTAACGAAATAAACGTACAGCTCGAAAGCCGTTGTCATCCAGGTGGATCAAACTAACACACACCCTCCCACCCTTCCTGCCCAGACTCGAGAGCAGCGAGTTCTCCCAGCTCCGCCATTCAGCTCTACCCCAACCCCAAAGTTGCCAGATTTCTAAATCTGTAAAATCCCTCACCAACCTGTAACTCCAGCAACTTCATTCCCAACCCATAAAACCCACTGTGTTCACACACACACACACACACACACACACACACACACCGTATACAAATAGTACAATGTAACTCGTTTAGCTATACAAATTATAAAGGTATACAGGTCCATTAGAGCTCTTAAAGGGATAGTTCACCCAAAAATGAAAATCTGTCATCAATTACCAGACTTTACAAAGTAACGCGTCACTGTAATCGAATGATTTTTTCTGAGAACGCATTGCATTTTAAATGTATGTCATTTGATTACAGTTACTGATGTGAATATGACGTTACTTGCGTTACAAATTTAACGTTTAAGAAAACAATATGAAGTAAAATGCATTTTTTAAATAAATCACCCCGAAGATTTTTTTCCATTAGCCCCGAATAATTCTCCACTTGGAGCGGTTTGTCTCTACGTAACTGAACGTCAGTAAAAGAAGACCGCCTGTAATTTTATACCTTCAGTGAATGGAAGCGAGACCAATCAGACAGGGTTTACAGGAAAATATGTGGAAACACTCGTGTATTATTGGCTGACAGTCTCTCAATTCTGCCAAAAGCTAGCTCATACAGTCAGTGTGAGGGGAAAAATGGATATACGCTGATTTTTTGTTTTAACCCAGTAAAGGGATTGAAAACTGAAACAGTAATATCCTCTGATGCTGAGCGGGAAAACAAGGTGTGTAAATGTCTATATGAGTTCCAGTTTACATGAACACTGTATGAGCAGAGCATAAGGAAAGATAATATACTTTGCATGGCACTGTAGCAGCTAAACCCATACAATGATAGCTTAGCTGTGCCTCCCCTTGGCTAGCGACATCAAACTAGCCTAGTTAGAAAAGTTTATTTTATCGGTCTGGTCCTACACTCAGTGACAACACCCGAGGCAAGTTTTATAATGAATCCAACTTTTTCTGATCATGCATTGACGCTTGCTAAAATTACTGAAAGAACTATGAGTTTCACTTTGTAGTGTATTTTTGTAGGTTTGATAGGTTTTGAAAGAAACATGAATGTAAAGTAATACTATGTGATGTAAACCTAGTGTATTTTGCTGCACTAATGAACAGATTAGCAATCAAAGCAAAGGGAAGCAGACTGCAACCTCTGCTCTATGAAAACATCAAGAGATGATAGATCCATCCATCCATTCCCGATACCTCTTATACTACACAGGGTCGCAGAGGAGCCTGGAGGAACTCATTCTCAGGGAACTCGGGGCACAAGTCAGGGAACACCCTGGATGGTGTGACATCCCATCGCAGGGCTCAATCACACACGCATTCACACACTATGCACAATTTGGAAATGCCAATTAGCCTCTTTGGACTGGGGTGGAAACTGGGGTACCTGGAGGAAACCCTCAAAGCACTGAGAGAACATGTAACTTCCACTCACACAGTGCGGAGGCGGGATTCAAACGTGCCAACCAGTAAGCCATCACGCCCCAACAATACATTTAACCTGATAAAGCATCTTGGTGTTTGAACAGGATCTGTAATAGAGGTCACGAGGGCGGCTGATGTGAACGCACGCATGAGCAGCTCAGTTTTGCGAACACTGAGCACTGAAACACACGCACACTTATTTTCCTCAAGGTCTGCACTTGCTTTTGAGTCAAGGTGCAATTTTTAATAACCACGCTCACTGATAATGCTCAGAGCACTCAGGTCATCCAATCTCATGCTTTCTATTAACGATACCATCGCATATTAAAGATTAAACTCAGCACAAGGAGTTCATTGATAGCAGCACATGGCAGCAACATAAACAAAGCAAAAGAAAATGTGCAATGACTCGCCAGAGTTATTAGCACTAAATACTCATTTTGGTATCTGTATCGGTGTCAGTGAGTACCAAAAAACATGTGCTCATATTTGGTAGGAAAAAATGGTATTTATGCATATTTATTATCATTATTATTATTAGTAGTAGTAGTAGTAGTACTAGTAGTAGGATAGAATTACATTATATTATTATTATTATTATCAATATTAGTATTATTAATAATATCATTTATACATGAAATTAAAATCATTATACATGAATAATGATCAACAGAATCAACATAACCATTTTTCAGGGTCAGTAAACAGAATTATTCTTTAATAGCTGCCCAATCTGGCAACCCTATTCTCCACCTTGGCAGGTCGCTTCTGATGACGCCACCGAAAAAGACTGAGGTACTTGTCCATGTGGGGAAAAGCAGGAAAAGCCAGATCTACAGATTATACACAGGCCACATCCGAGAGAGTGAGAGAGTGGAGCACTGTTTGGTAACTTAACCTTTTTCAGATTTCAGAGTTACGGGTGCATGTAAATAAATTAGAACATCGTGAAAAAGTTCATTTTTTCCCGTAATTTAATTCAAAAAGTGGAACTTTCATAGATTCTAGATTCATTACACATAAAGTGAAATATTTCAAGCGTTTTGTTTGTTTTACTCTTGATGATTACGGCTTACAGCTCATGGAAATCAAAAATCCAGTATCTCAGAATATTAAAATAAAGAATTTATAATACAGAAATGTCGACCTTGTGAAAAGTATGTTCATTTATGCACTCAATACTTGGTCAGGGCTCCTTATGCTACTGCTGAGGTGTTCTGGAAGCCCAGGTTGCTTTGATAGCGGCCTTCAGCTCGTCTGTATCGTTGGGTCTGGTGTCTCTCATAGATTCTCTATGGGGTTCAGGTCAGGTGAGTCGGCTGGCCAATCAAGCACAGTAATACCATGCTCAGCAAACCAGTTACTAGTAGTTTTGGCACCGTGGGCAGGTGCCAAGTCCTGCTGGAAAAGGAAATCAGCATCTCCATAAAGCTTGTCAGCAGATGGAAGCGTGAAGAGTTCTAAAATCTCCCGGTAGACGCTGCATTGACTCTCGACTTGAGAAAACACACTGGACCAACACCAGCGGATGACATGGCTCCTCAAATCATCACTGACTGTGGAAACTTCACACTGGACTTCAAGCAACTTGGATTCTGTTCCTCTCCACTCTTCCTCCAGACTCTGGGACCTTGATTTCCAAATGAAATGCAAAATTTACTTTCATCTTCCCCATGATTGTGGTTGTGTGTACTGAACCAGACTGAGAGATTAAAGGCTCAGGAAACCTTTGCAGGTGTTTTCAGTTAATTAGCTGATTAGAGTTCTTCTCAGGTCGACATTTCTGTATTATAAATTCTTTATTCTAATATTAAGATATTGGATTTTTGATTCCCATGAGCTGTAAGCCGTAATCATCAAGATTAAAACAAACAAAAAAAAAGGCTTGAAATATTTCACTTTATGTGTAATGAATCTAGAATCTATGAAAGTTACACTTTTTGAATTAAATTACGGGAAAAAAAAGAACTTTTCCTCAGTATTTGAATTTTTTGATATACCTGTACCTATTCATTCATGTCAAAAAACAAACTGAAAAACGATCTCTGAACGGGCTGAAATGTGTAGGAAGTAATAGCGGAGACATAAATAACTAATATGAAAACAATACTAGAGACAGTTAGCCTATAGGCGTTCATTTCTTGTTTTTGTTTTTTTTTTTGGTTAAAAGACGTGGTCTTGTGTTAGCTTTTTGTCCTATTGTCTCTAATGTATGACCACGAGGAAGGTTTACACACAGTGGTGTTCTATATGACACATAGGCTACTAAGCCATAGAATGTGATGTACATCGAGTGAAAAACTTATTATAATATTTATTAAGTTGAAAACTTATTTTTCAAAACTTGCGGAGGGTCCAATCCCCAGTCACAGATCCAATTCAATTCAATTTATTTATCAAGCACATTTAATTACAACACATGTTGTTCGAAGGTGCTGTACAGATTCGACAACAATTCCACTAAAAAAAAAACGTCAATGATGAAATTCAGGAGCCTCGCCACTATTAAATGCCTTTATAGAGCTGATTTAAAACTAGACAAGGAGGCTAGGGGACAGAACGGCAAACCACTCGAGGTCCCTTAAATTGACATTTAGAGCCGGGAACAACTCACAGAAGACGATTAGAAGATCTCGGCTGTCTCTGTGGTGAGTAGGCAGAAAAGAGCAAGCCCAGCAAAGGCCTTGTAGAATCTTAAAATCTATGAAACTTCACCAGCCAGTGAAGAGAGGCAAGAACTAGTGTGATGTTCTCCGTCTTTTTGGTCCCTGTTAAAAATCTTGCAGTAGCATTTTGCACCAACTGTAACTGGCCAAGAGATGATTGCGGAAGATCGACATGAAGTGCGTAGCAATAGTCAAGCCTTGATGTGATGAGGTCGTGAATCACAATTTCCAAGACCTTCCTTGACAAGAAGGACTTCAATTTAGTGACAGCCCTGAGATGGAAAATGCTGCCCTTAAGCACAGCACTGATTTGCTTTACAAATAATAAAGAGGCGTCGAACACAACTCCGAGGTTCCTTACATGAGACTGCACAGACGAGATATTAGCTTATCTGACCTCTGAACATTGAGATTTCTTCTTAATAAATGGGTTTTAATGTGGCGTACCTATTTTAAATAAGCATGAAGAGAAATTCTTGACTGAATGTAAACCTAAATTTGGATTGTATGGCAGGCCATTAGTGTCCAAACTGACCCAGATAACGTACAGTATATTAGGAAACAGACAGGGTGATAGAAGATGATAATTTTCCAATAACCGGTCCATACAGGATTTCACGGAGTTTCTTTGTGATTTTTGCTGCGGCTTTGTTTCAAAAATTTTTTTTGTAATTGGTGAAATTGCAGTTGCACGGAATTGTTTTGCACGGACTTTCCCAGTGATGCCTGTTGGTAAATGAGACCTTTTAAGCTGTACTCAGGTTCGATGCACGTGAATCGAAGAGGGCTTTGACTGAATGCGTTTTGATGATGTCACGGCCCAAATCTGCAGGAAGTCCACTGTAATTTTGAAAAATTGCAAGCTCCTCCGAACATTGTGGCGTTTCCTTGATTTTGTTGGAGGTGGGTGGGGGGGTTGTGTGATGTGGCACAACACTCAAGCCATATTTAATCAACATGGGAGTGCACAGGGTGATTGTGTGGCACTGTGCGATGAGCTCATTCATTCATCTTTATCCTAACAACTTTATCTTGGTCAAGGTTGTTGTGGTTTAAACTGACATTTGTTTTTATTTTGGGAACTAGAAGTAACTAAGCAGGTACAAACACATAAAAAATGACCTGCCAGAATTGCACAGGATTGGTCCAGATTTCTGTTCGAGTGAGCAGAATTGGTCAAGGCTGTCTGTAGGAGTTGGGGGTGAGGGGTGGCTTAGAATTATTTTGGAAGCAAAAAGGATTTAAAAAGTCCAGCGCACACTTCAAATTTGCACAAAAAATACTTCCAAATGGTGTACAGTCATATCTATAAGAGGTAAAGCTCAATATATGTCATCAAGTCAGTCCATCCATCCATCCATCTTCTATACCGCGTTATCCTTTTCAGGGTCACGGGGGAACCTGGAGCCTATCCCAGGGAGCATCGGGCACAAGGTGGGGTACACCCTGGAAAGGGTGCCAATCCATCGCAGCGCATGGACGCACACACATTCACACACCCATTCATACACTACGGACACTTTGGACATGCCAATCAGCCTACCATGCATGTCTTTGGACTGGGGGAGGAAACCGGAGTACCCGGAGGAAACCCCCGCAGCACGGGGAGAACATGCAAACTCCGCACACACAGAGCAGCGGTGGGAATCAAACCCCCCACCCTGGAGGTGTAAGGCGAACAAGCTAACCACTAAGCACCAGTACTAGGCTAGCATGAGTGACGTATTGTAACTATTTATGTGTGTAGACTGTTGCAGTGTGTTTAAGAAGAACAAGAATAAGAAGATATATTGTGAATTCACTTCTTGTTGCTTAGACTTGGACTTGTAAGCATCTGTGTCCATTTTTTTTTTTTTCCAGATCGCAAAGAATTCTGGGTTCTGCCCCTGAAATTTACATCCATGTTGAGTCAGTCCTTAGGCCCTCCAAGGACTCGTCTAACAAACTTCATTTGAGCTAACAGTGCAGTGGAACAACCCTGGAGTTGGCACCCCAAGATGATTCCCCCAAGAGGAAATGGCAAGTGCAAGTTGACGGAGAGATTATGATCAAGAATTGATCTGTCCGTAACTCTTTCCCCCTAAATCATTCTCTGGCCTGTGTCTGTGTTCTTTTGCCCGTTTTAGCCCTTTCCATTTATTGTTGCAGATATGGCTTTTTCTTTGCCATAACTCTGCCTAGAAGGCCAGCGTCCTCGAATCCTAGACTGAAGATGAGACCGGTGTTTTGCAGGTACTGTTTAATAAAGCTGTTTCCTGAGGACTTGTGAGGTGTCTGTTTCTCAAACTGGAGACTCTGGTGTATTTATCCTCCAGTACAGTTATGCACCAAGGCCTCCCAATTTTTCTATCCTGGTTAGAGCCAGTTTGCGCTGTTCTGTGAAAGGAGTGCTAAGGTATCTTCAAATTCTTGGCAATTTCTCTCCATCATTTCTCAAAACAACAATAGACTGGTGAGTGTATGAAGAAAGCGCTTTCTTTCTGGTCATTTTGGGACCGTAATCGGACCCCTCAAATGCGGACGCTCCAGATACACATGTAACCCAAAGCAGGCCAGTTGTATTGCGTCCTTAAACAGCACAATGCTTTTCAGCTGTGCTATCATAATTGCACAAGGATGTGCAAAACATCATTTCTAATGATGAATTAGCCTTTTAACATGATAACTGAAGATTAGGTAACACAATGTGCCATGGGAACACAGGAGTTTCTGAAAATGTGAATATTCCATTAAAAATCAGCTGTTTCCAGCTATAGTAGTCATTTACGACATTGACTCTTTTTTACCAGAGCTTTTGGGCTGCTCGTGTTCAGCACTGAATCTATTTGAGTTGTCCCACTGCACAGTAGTGGTTAATGGCTCATATGAAAGTAGACACTCGTGACTTTAATAATTTGAAGTTTTTCGCAAGTATTTCTTTTTTTTATTTTTTTATCTAGCCTACTAGATTTTAATATACTTATTTTATAATGGCAGTTGTATACAGTGTTTTTCTATCAAAGAAGCTTTAGAAGCTGTCGGTTTTATCTCCGTACCAGTGTTATTGTGGAGAGGTGTGAATTGTTTGCCCAGCAGAGGGCTCACACCCTTCCCTTTTCAAATCACCCTGCTCACCATCAGCTAAGAGTCACGATACTCTACACACAGAAACCCAACAGTGTCCTGACTAATCTTATAACTAGTCTTGTGGTGATAAAATAACTCATTTATTTATCCATCCATCTTCTATACCGCTTATCCTTTCAGGGTCGCAGGGAACCTGGAGCCTATCCCAGGGAGCATCGGGCACAATCACATACACAATGGATGGTGCCAATCCATCACAGGGCACAATCACATACACATTCATACACTACGGACACTTTGGACATGCCAACCAGCCTACCATGCATGTCTTTGGACTGGGGGAGGAAACCGGAGTACCCGGAGGAATCCCCTGCAGCACGGGGAGAACATGTAAACTCTGCACACACAGAGCAGTAGTGGGAATCGAACCCCCAACCCTGGCGGCGTGAGGTGAACGTGCTAACCACTAAGCCACCGTGCACCCTCGTTTATTTATACTGATTGAAAATGTCAATTCTTACCCCTTTCTCACTCTACACTGACATTCTATTATGCCGGCTGAATGGAAAGTCAGTGTACAGTGAGAAAGGGTTAACGATGTCTAGACTGTATTTTTGATCAATCTAATTTTAATGGAAAAGAATAGTGATTTTCTTTCAAAAACAAGGCCATCGAATGGTAGTGGAGGAGAGTGGTTCTCAAACTTTTTCAGCATGAGGCCCCCCTTGTGTAGGGTACATCCCTTTGTGGCCCCCCTAGAGTCATCAAATTTTCGCAGTTTAATTTTTTTTTCACACTACACTCTTCTTTATTAACTTTCCCAGATAAGAGACTACATCCACTATCTAAAAATGTATCCATTTGAAATAGTCTTAGGTTTTATCAGTGTGTGGCTAACAGTTCTGTACAGTAGTATATCAACAGATGTCTCTGTTTGGTGTGTGTCTTAGTGTGCTGTGTATAATTGATTTCATGTATTAATATTTCTCATTTTTATGTACATCACAGTGTAAAGGTTCACCATCCCGACTTACATACAGGTAAAGTTAATTTTAAAAAATAATGTTCTAGAATTTCTATGCGGCCCCCCTGGCGGCCCACCAGCGGGCCATGGCCTCCAGTTTGACAACCACTGGTGTAGGAAATTCATATAAAGGCAGTATACAAGACTGCTGAGGTGAAAAGATTATTGAGTGATCATATATCTAGGCCAAAGCAAAGCAACTACCACCAAATACCAATATGAATATGAAGACAGCGCATGAACGTAGCATCCTCATAGTACGGCTGAAGGAGAACAAGGCATTTCTGAACTCCTCAGGCAGGGGCATCAAATTTAGTAGGGACGCTAGGGACATGTCCCTAACAATATCCAACGACTACTGAATTGTCCCAAGCAATAATTTTGATCAAACAATTAAGATATATTTATATATAACCACTGTTGTCCGTCTGTGTCTTGTGGCTTTTATTTTATTTATTTATTTAATTTAACCTTTATTTAACCAGGGCCATTTGTGCAACAGCACAATTTGTCAAGTGTGGGTTGCTGCAGGTCGGAGTAATGGGCGTGTCGAAAGGTATGGGCGTGCCTAAATGTCTTTTCAATTGGTTGCTGTAGGTCGGAGTAACAGGCGTGTCGAAAGGTATGGGCGTGCCTAAATGTCTTTTCAATTGGTCGCTACAGGTCGGAGTAATGGGCGTGTCTAAAGGTCTTTTCAATTGGTCACTGCAGGTCGGAGTAATGGGCGTGTCGAAAGGTATGGGCGTGCCTAAATGTCTTTTCAATTGGTTGCTGTAGGTCGGAGTAACAGGCGTGTCGAAAGGTCTTTTCAATTGGTAGCTGCAGGTCGGAGTAATGGGCGTGTCGAAAGATATGGGCGTGCCTAAATGTCTTTTCAATTGGTCGCTACAGGTCGGAGTAATGGGCGTGTCGAAAGGTATGGGCGTGCCTAAATGTCTTTTCAATTGGTCACTGCAGGTCGGTATAATAGGCGTGTCGAAAGGTATGAGCATGTCTAAAGGTCTTTTCAATTGGTTGCTGCAGGTCAGAGCAACGGGCGTGTCGAAAGGTATGTGCGTGTCTAAAGGCTTCAGTTGGTCGCTGAAGGTCGGAGTAATGGGCGTGTCGAAAGGTATGGGCGTGTCTAAAGGTCTTTTCAATTGGTCGCTGCAGGTCAGAGTAATGGGCGTGTCGAAAGGTATGGGCGTGCCTAAAGGTCTTTTCAATTGGTCGCTGCAGGTCGGAGTAATGGGCGTGTCGAAAGGTATGGGCGTGTCTAAAGGTCTTTTCAATTGGTCGCTGCAGGTCGGAGTAATGGGCGTGTCGAAAGGTATGGGCGTGTCTAAAGGTCTTTTCAATTGGTCGCTGCAGGTCGGAGTAATGGGCGTGTCGAAAGGTATGGGCGTGTCTAAAGGTCTTTTCAATTGGTCGCTGCAGGTCGGAGTAATGGGCGTGTCGAAAGGTATGGGCGTGTCTAAAGGTCTTTTCAATTGGTCGCTGCAGGTCGGAGTAATGGGCGTGTCGAAAGGTATGGGCGTGTCTAAAGGTCTTTTCAATTGGTCGCTGCAGGTCGGAGTAATGGGCGTGTCGAAAGGTATGGGCGTGCCTAAAGGTCTTTTCAATTGGTCGCTGCAGGTCGGCGTAACTGGCGTGTCTAAAGGTCTTTTCAATTGGTCGCTGCAGGTCGGAGTAATGGGCGTTTCGAAAGGTATGGGTGTGCCTAAAGGTCTTTTCAATTGGTCGCTGCAGGTCGGAGTAATGGGCGTGTCGAAAGGTATGGGCGTGTCTAAAGGTCTTTTCAATTGGTCGCTGCAGGTCGGAGTAATGGGCGTGTCGAAAGGTATGGGCGTGTCTAAAGGTCTTTTCAATTGGTCGCTGCAGGTCGGCGTAACTGGCGTGTCTAAAGGTCTTTTCAATTGGTCGCTGCAGGTCGGAGTAATGGGCGTGTCGAAAGGTATGGGTGTGCCTAAAGGTCTTTTCAATTGGTCGCTGAAGGTCAGAGTAATGGGCGTGTCGAAAGGTATGGGCGTGCCTAAAGGTCTTTTCAATTGGTTGCTGCAGGTCGGAGTATTGGGCGTGTCTAAAGGTCTTTTCAATTGGTCGCTGCAGGTCGGAGTAACGGGCGTGTCGAAAGGTATGGGTGTGTCTAAAGGTCTTTTCAATTGGTTGCTGCAGGTCGGAGTATTGGGTGTGTCGAAAGGTATGGGCGTGTCTAAAGGTCTTTTCAATTGGTCGCTGCAGGTCGGAGTAATGGGCGTGTCTAAAGGTCTTTTCAATTGGTCGCTGCAGGTCGGAGTAATGGGCGTGTCGAAAGGTATGGGCGTGTCTAAAGGTCTTTTCAATTGGTCGCTGCAGGTCGGCGTAACTGGCGTGTCTAAAGGTCTTTTCAATTGGTCGCTGCAGGTCGGAGTAATGGGCGTGTCGAAAGGTATGGGTGTGCCTAAAGGTCTTTTCAATTGGTCGCTGAAGGTCAGAGTAATGGGCGTGTCGAAAGGTATGGGCGTGCCTAAAGGTCTTTTCAATTGGTTGCTGCAGGTCGGAGTATTGGGCGTGTCGAAAGGTATGGGCGTGTCTAAAGGTCTTTTCAATTGGTCGCTGCAGGTCGGAGTAACGGGCGTGTCGAAAGGTATGGGTGTGTCTAAAGGTCTTTTCAATTGGTTGCTGCAGGTCGGAGTATTGGGTGTGTCGAAAGGTATGGGCGTGTCTAAAGGTCTTTTCAATTGGTCGCTGCAGGTCGGAGTAACGGGCAATGTCGAAAGGTATGGGCGTGCCGAAAGGTCTTTTCAATTGGTCGCTGCAGGTCGGCGTAACGGGCGTGTTTAAAGGTCTTTTCAATTGGTCGCTGCAGGTCGGAGTAATGGGCGTGTCGAAAGGTATGGGTGTGTCGAACGGGCCTTTCAATTGGTCGCTGCAGGTCGGAGTAATGGGCGTGTCGAAAGGTATGGGCGTGCCTAAAGGTCTTTGCAATTGGTGGCTGAAGGTCGGAGTAATGGGCGTGTTGAAAGGTATGGGCGTGCCTAAAAGTCTTTTCAATTGGTGGCTGAAGGTCGGAGTAATAGGCGTGACGAAAGGTAAGGGCGTGTCTAAAGGTCTTTTCAATTGGTCGCTGCAGGTTGGAGTAATGGGCGTGTCGAAAGGTATGGGCGTGTCTAAAGGTCTTTTCGATTGGTCGCTGCAGGTCGGAGTAATGGGCGTGTCGAAAGGTATGGGCGTGTCTAAAGGTCTTTTCGATTGGTCGCTGAAGGTCGGAGTAACGGGCGTGTCGAAAGGTATGGGCGTGTCTAAAGGTCTTTTCGATTGGTCGCTGAAGGTCGGAGTAATGGGCGTGTCGAAAGGTATGGGCGTGCCTAAAGGTCTTTTCAATTGGTCGCTGAAGGTCGGAGTAACGGGCGTGTCGAAAGGTATGCGCGTGTCTAAAGGTCTTTTCAATTGGTCGCTGAAGGTCGGAGTAATGGGCGTGTCTAAAGGTCTTTTCAATTGGTCGCTGCAGGTCGGAGTAATGGGCGTGTCTAAAGGTCTTTTCAATTGGTCGCTGCAGGTCGGAGTAATGGGCGTGTCGAAAGGTATGGGCGTGTCTAAAGGTCTTTTCAATTGGTTGCGAAAGCTGTCTGTTCCACTGCAAGGTGGGCTGTAAGCTTAAACGCTATTAGCCAACAGGTTTATTAACAGGAAGTGACAAATCCGACATAGACAACGGGTGGGTACCTTGTAGTCACTGTGCCTAAGCTTATTTCCCTTCTTTGACTGTAAGAATGACGATAATGACAATATAAATATTCAATATAAATGTATCTTCGGCACTTCTTTCTGTCAGTTGAGACGGCATGGCCGCGGTTTACTGACGTCATCACCAGCGCGCGTTTGTTTTGGTCTTGGTGTACCGGCTGTTCATTCGGGGCACCGTTGATGAGGATCATAAATAATCATGAACTAATATAAGTTCATAAGTTTGAAATTTGCTTTCTTGTCTATTACCATTGTATTGACTGCACATGATAGCGAAAACATATCAGTCCTAGAAGTGGCAATTCTACTGTTTAACTTGTAATACAACTATGATTTACAACTGTATGTTTCTCTGTAATTTCACTGCAAGCGCATGCAAATTAAAAACATGAAAGTTTTGTCTGAAGTAATAAAGCAATGGAAATACTGGAAGCGTTGCTCATAAAACATCGCATCATGAAGAACAAAATTATTCAAAGGTAAACTGCTGCTTCCAGGTGACCAAGAACTATTTATTAGCCTTCTATTAATTGGCATTAAGCAATTTAGCAAAAAAAATTATTATATTATCATATCACATGGTCTGAAAACATCGTTTGCACAAACTATACAAATTTTCAACTTTGAACGCTTCAATGCAACTTTAACGTGTCAGCCTAAAATAATTCTAAAGCAGCAGGTATAACGCAAACGAAGCAATACATTAATTGTTTCTATGTTAACCAGCTACTGTAATATCACACCACTTCCACCTTCTTCCAGTCTAAAGCAAATGACCTATCTATGTGGTTAATGCTGATTGGCCAATGCAGTTCCAAGCAAAAAGCTCATTTCACCAATGAGGAACCTTTAGACACGCCCCTACCTTTAGATACGCCCATTTTCTCCAACCTGCAGCTATCCCTATCTCCAATTTCTGATACACAAGCTGCCATCATGACTCAGCATATCACCAAATTAGCCTAGTTGCCAAACACACACACACAAGTGGACATTAGGAGCTACTTTACAAGTCAAAGTGTAAATCACTTAAAATATTTTCTCAATTGCTAATGTGTAGAGTCAACAACAATGGTAATAATAATACTTAACTAAGCCATAAATGTTTTCATGCATCATCGTGTTATTTTGTCAGGTCAGGTGACCGAAGCAGAGGTCACAGGTGAGGTCGAATAATAACGTGGTGACATGTTAGCAGTGAGATTCAGCATTGTGATAAATGTTAGGCTGACGTACTGCACAGGTGCATCTCAAAACATTTGAATATCATGTAAAAGTTGTTTTTTCCACCCGTAATTTAATTCAAAAAGTGGAACTTTCATAGATTCTAGATACATTACACATAAAGTGAAATATTTCAAGCTTTTTGTTTGTTTTAATCTTGACGATTATGGCTTACAGCTCATGGAAATCAAAAATCCAGTATCTTAAATATTAAAATGAAGAATTTATAATATAGAAATGTCGACCTTCTGAAAAGTATGTTCATTTATGCACTCAATACTTGGTCAGGGCTCCTTATGCTCCTGCTGAGGTGTTCCGGAAGCCCAGGTTGCTTCGATAGCGGCCTTCAGCTCGTCTGTATCGTTGGGTCTGGTGTCTCTCAGAGATTCTCTATGGGGTTCAGGTCAGGCGAGTCGGCTGGCCAATCAAGCACAGTAATACCATGCTCAGCAAACCAGTTACTAGTAGAAGAGCGCTGGTGACCACTGACCTAGAGCGAACAAGTTTAAGTAAACTCCTCACAGAAAACTTGACCAGATCGACGGCTATTCGGTTCTCTTTGTTATAGAACACATTATTATTTCATTTTGTTTTAAAATGATTAATCGCCGTGAGTTACTATAGATACAGTAACATATTAGAACAAGCACATTAATATAAAGCTGTGATTTCCTCGTAGGAGAACTACAGCCACATTTTGCTTTTAGAGAACTTTAAATCAACACCTTCTGACCAATCAGATTCAAGAATTCAACAGTGCTGTGATATATAATCATTGTAATACAGTTTTGATAATAGTAGGCCTAACCAGCTGTAGAATCCAGTAGGGCAGACTTCGTGTAAATCCAAAATCCGATCACCGTCTTATTCCTATACTCGTCCTGAGGTGTCCCCTGTGCCCTGCAATGATCAATCAACACTTTTAGCCAAAAACGTCTTTTTTATTTTTTTATTTGTTCAATTCCACAGAAAAATTGAAGCCATATATAAACAGATGTGTGTACAAAGTTTATATTATTCGTATACTAAAGTTTGTGTCTTAGAGAGTTGAGGAAAGGCAGCTAAAAAGCAAAATATCTCCCCATTTAAAACAACAACAACAACAAAAAAAAAGATAGCAGTATGAGGAAAACATATGCATATGTAACAATTGGGTCTTAAAGAAGCCATAAGTAGATTTATACGTAATACATAAAGTGTGGAATGTTAGAAGGTGGGAATAAACAAGATCACGTTTCATTCTTTCCTGTGGTGTGGTCACATGCCGGTCACTACCCGTGTCTTTATATCGTGGTAAAATAGGCATGGGGACCAGTTATATGCAACAAAGTCACTTATCGCTTCTTTAAACAGAAAAGAAAGTTAAAAAAATAAAAAAAGTGAAAGGGGGTGGGGGGAAGCATTTACATTCATTTACTCATGTTGACGTTTAGCCAGATGATTACTACGTGAAATCTCAACACTGTAATGCACTTAAAAATTGTGACGATGAAATAAAAAAAAGTTCACTTTCAAAAACATGTTCATGATGCTTAGCTTAACAGATTCTATAACTGTACAAGTCTCATTTCAGTATCTGTACATGCACTGTACTGGATTGTATCCGGAAACAATTTCACGGTATTTACACCTTGCGATAGATTAATAGAGAGATGTGCTGGTTCGTGTCACCTTCGAGCGTACAAAAGGAGCTCCAGGTAAAGTTTCTATTCTTTCATTATTATAGACTTCATAAATCAAATTAAATTACACTCGGAACGTTGTATGATCGTAGCTCGTTTCGTAGCTCTTTCTAAATCAGCACGCTCAGTGCGAGAGCCAGTGAAACCATGAAAATTCTGGCTGCGTTTAATGTTGGAAATGCCTCAAACATGGTGAGCAAATACGCAGGCTCGAATACTCTCGACGGCTTTAGTTTGTAAACAACGGCCGACTTCGCGAGCTAAAGCACCACGACGTGTTTTGTTTTTACGTGTAGCTCCTATACGGTGTGAGTAATGCCGAAATGAACAACATCTGAAGCAGGGAAGAGCACAGTCAATCTGCTGGTTTTTATATATATATATATATATATATATATATATATATATATATATATATATATATATATATATATATATATATATATATATATATATATAACTAACATATCCAGATTTAAAAAAACAAAAAAAACAAAAACAACGACAGTCCAAAAGATCGCAAGCTGGTTCCGTCACTCAGGTCCCTTGGATTCAAAGCCAAACTTGTAAGAAAGTCCCTAAAGTTGTTAGAGTAGTTCTAGCTGTAGTACCTCACTGAGGCTGTGCAATGTGCACTGCAAATAATGCACTTAATACAGAAAAACAACCAAACAAGGAAGTAGGAAAAAAAAAAAAAAAAACAGAGAGAAAGAAGAACGGAAGAGGAGTACCCAGACAACAAGATTATTAAAACACATGGCATGTGGGAAACGTTCAAGTCCAGAATAATGGATGTATCTGTGCATTTTTAAGTTATTAAAATGAGAACAACTCCTGACTGCTTTGAGGACTGAAGAAGAAGAAGAAAAAACAAAAAAAAAAATCAGTTCCTGAAGACTGAATTGGCTTTGTTTCAAACTTTAACCATGGTACTACAATCTAGCTATTATTTTGCTACAGTATTGCACATTTAGTACAAATGATTATAAATGCAGGGTAAATTTTAGCCTAAAGCAGGTGGGCCAAAGCAATTCCAGTCCATACATCTAGACGTGAACTGATATTCATACAGGCGAGGCAAGGTTCTGCTTAACTGAAATGTTGCATTACACTTACACCCCCCCAAAATCCCCCCCCCCAAGACATTTTCTTGAATTCAGTCTTTCAGTGTATAAAAATGTAGAAACGTTTCAGTTGGTCCAAATGATTGGTCGTCTTCTTTTTTTTTTTTTTTTTTTAAATACAAGTAAAACGAGTATATTTGGCATTTCATTAACTCTACTGTAAATATCTGACTTGGTTATAAAACCTATCAGCTGATGCACTCATTTTTGTGCGTGTGTGTGTGTGTGTGTGTGTTTTCCTTCTCATATAGTCAGAAAAATAAAATAATAAAATAATCATTAGAAGGCCACAAAGGAAACGTAAAACTGCTAGAAGTTTGATGTTTCTCGCTCACAATATTATGAAATGTAAAGCAAACCAAAATGGTGAGAGGGCCACAATCTGAAGCGGATGAAATCCAGGAGAAGGCTGCCTGTGCACTTGGGCCAGGTTGTGTGCTGTAGGGGGAAATGTGTCGTTGGTCAGTGGTGCAAAAGAGCAACAGCTACCCGAAGCACCTGGCAGAGGGCGCTGGACTCAGTGGCGCGGTGGCTGATATGGGGGGAAAAGGGCTGTCTAACAGGTTCCACTGGCAGAGTAGGAGAACTTGGGGAAGTGGGGTCTCCTCTCGCTGTCGAACGGCTCCATGTTTTCATCTAGAGAGAGAGAGAGAGAGAGAATGGCGGAATATTAATTCCTTTTTTAATATTCAAGTTCAGACCTGATGCATAACGGAGTTCCTGTTCCCACCTCGAAGTGGATTATTTCCCTACGACAGCATGTCCCGAAGCCCTTTATTCCTACTATGCCACAGCAATTTCCCCAACAATTTATTGATTTATCCTTTATTTAACCAGGAAGATAGTATTGAGATGTCACAATCTCTTCTTCCAGGGAGACCTGGTCAAGACTTCAGCACATAGACTTTCACACAGAGACAAACCACAGAAGATAGTGACAGACAATACCCATAGAAAACAATTAATAAATCCGAGAAAAGCACTTACAACACTCTTAACACTGTTTCCAAAAGGCGTTTAAAAGAACTCAGAGGTGGCAATATGTCTAGTTTAACTACATTTAGCAGATGGCTACAGGCCTGTATACCTTTGGGACTTTTTACCGAATGTGTGATTGTGATCTAGTATGTGTGATTGAGATCAGAATGCAGCAGCGCGCCTCGTCTTCAACCGGCCCAAAAGAACCCACGTCACACCCCTCTTCATCTCCGTCCACTGGCTTCCGCATCAAATTCAAGGCCTTGATGCTCACGTCCAAGACCTTGTCTGGAACAGCATCCTCCTACGTCAACTCTCTCCTTGAGGTTTACGTTCCCTCGCGCAATCGGCGCTCGGTTAACGACCGACGCTTAGTAGTGACTACTCAGCGTGGCTCAAGGTCCCTTTCCAGAACCTTCACACTATCTGTTCCTCGGTGGTAGAATGAGCTTGCAACCTCAATCCGGACCGCAGAATCTCTCACCATCTTCAGAAAACAACTAAAGACCCACCTCTTCCGTGAACACTTAAAATTCCAACCCTCACATTAGTTATATTAAAAAACAAAACAAAACAAAAAAAACGTATTCTGGCTCTTACACCTCGACTCTGCGCACTTTGCTTTTCTAGAACTCAATTATGAATCTTGTACGGTAGCACGACTTGTATTGTTCTCCGCTTGATATATCGCTTTGCTTGTATTTCCTCATTTGTGAGTCACTTTGGATAAAAGCGTCTGCTAAATGAATAAATGTAAATGTAGTACAATAACTATTTGTATAAAAACGTTTAATGATGTTTCATTTATTAGCGAACGACATGTCATGCGTTTTAACCATTTCAAAGTTACAGTTAATAACAAGTTAGTTCCTGTTATTACTTATATCATATCCATTATAAACAATCATTCCCTAACCAGCTCCTTTGTTTTGCCTCTGCTGAAGTTGACGACGACGAAGAGAAACCGGAAAGTCCTCTGTCCTGAAAATGTCCTGACTGTTACAAAGCGCTGACACCCAAAACTACTTCCAGAAACCTTCACTACATAAAAAAAAAAAAAAGTATAACTATGCATGTTTCATTGCTAAACGACACCATTGTTTTTTTCATCCACAACCTAAGATTATGGAGATCATCCAGCAATACAAGTGGATAAGCTGTTACTATAGAAACGATAACACATTCGAACTAGATGGGAAAACTTCGTCACGACCAACTTTGACGCTGGCTTGACAGTCTGAAAGTGTAAAATAGTTTGAAATCCGAAGGTAATGTGCAGCTGGATAAGAATTGATTAGACAGACAGACAGGGTGCCAATACTTGTAGAGTCGATCAGATAACTAGGGTGCCCAATCGCTAGATTTACGCATGGCGCAATTCTCCTCACTGATTCGAGTGTTTTGATATGTCACATGTCTATGTTGCGGTACTTTTTGTATTTCCATTTATTTTGGGGGTTAATGTGCACATTTCCAGCAGGGGGCGACTCTCTCTCAGTGAAATCTCCATCCTTCGTGGACTTTTCCAATTCCTATCCCTCTGAACAAAAGCTCGTTCGTGTAAAGCTCTAAAAGTTCTAAAGCTCACACATAGTTAATTGTTAAAAATAAGCAGACAAAAAGGAAACAATTTGTGCTTGCTCAAAAATATAACTGAAAGAGAAGGAATTTACCGCAACTAAAAATCTGTTTAAGGAATCTCTAATCTCCAAAATCTCGAACATGGTGAAAGCCCTGAGATGCGAAATGTCCAACAGACCAGTACAGTGAATGCTATTGTCCCGGTGTTTCAGGGTTTCCGCTGAGAAATTCTGGTACTGGCCAATGTGTCCAGGAGTGATAAAGTTTACTGGACAAACTGGAAAATATCCGGTCATCTCATTTCAGTGTTTATTTTGCACTGTAACGTTTTGGACTATGCACAGTATATGCGATTGTGGTGGCACGGGTTGTGGTCGAGCGCCCGAGTTTACTTGTGTGTGTCTGTCTGTGCTTTCAGAGTAAGAGAGAGAGAGACGACTAACACAGAGACGTGTGTGTTGAACGGGTCCGCTGAAAAGCGAAAGGAAAAATGGAGAAAAACATGATTTTTTTTTTTTTCCCCCCCACAAATGGGTGTGTAACTGAGAACGTACTTTGTCTAACATCTGCTTTGTGTTAATATTTTTACCGGACATTTATCAGACGATTTTTTCATTTTATTGGACATTTCAAATTTTTTAAACGGTCAAAAAACGGTCTTTACCGGCTAACGGAAATCCTGCACTGTACATTCATTCATATTCGGTAACAGCTTTATCCTGGTCAGGGTCGCAGTGGGGCCGAAGCCTTAAGGCAGGAATAGTTTACACTAGTGCGTTTTAGTTTTAAAATGAAAACGATCCTCGTCCACACTGGCGTTTCCGCTGTGTTTCAGAAACGATCTCCGTCCACGCTACACGACCGAATACGCATGTCACATGACCATTCATGAACACTGGTCATGCGCGTACAAGTGTAAACAGGAAGTTGGCTGCTAGTCCAAACCGGCGGTCCATGTAGAGCTTACGCCGCTTGAAATGAGATTCGTTGGCGATTGTTCTAATCACAGCTCGCCTCAGCTGCAGTGTTATAAAATACAGAATTTATCTGCACAATGGCTGCTAAGAACGACGACAAAGCCAGTAAAGCTTGCGGTTCAGTCTCCGTGGTGTTGTGTATACGATCAAGGTAGCGTAACGGTCATAACTTAGGGGCTTGACGAATCAGGGAAGGATACGCAGTGATCCAGAAGAGCCAATCAGGGGGCGAATGTGGGCGAAGCCACGCCTTCCTTTTCAAAAGTCTTCGTTTTGGTCTGTTTACACTGAAACCTGGCCAGTAGTTTTCAAACTAAAACGTGGGTCTTCGAGGGTCGAAAACGCCGGAGTAGTGGAGACGACATGCGTAACCGTAGCAAAGGTTATGCGTTTTAAATGGAAAACACACTAGTGTAAACAGGGCCATACACTAACACACTCATTCACACCTAGGGGCACTTTAGCCTAGCCAGCCCACCCATTGACAGGTGAGATGAAACCAGTAGACCTGGAGGAAACCCACGCAGACATGGGAAGAACACCAGAAAATCCAAATATACAGTAAGCCAAGATCAAGATCGTACTGGAATTGATATATTTCTGTAAAGCTAATTAGGACAATGTCCATTGATAAAAACACTATACAAATTAAAAACTTTATTTTATAGAGTGCCAGTACACAGTAAAAAAAAAAAAAAAATAATGATGGATAAATAAAAATAATAAAAACAATAATAATAATAATTTAAAAAGTAGACATCAGATTAATACTTAATAGCGTACTTGCAGCTTCACATACTGTTAAGATAAATACCTTCTCCCGGTGGCGTGATAGTGATGGTCTGTGCGGTGAACTCCTCGTCAAAATATCTCGTATCCGTTTCTGAGGTAACCTGGGGCTTAAATGGAGGGATCAGCTGAAAGACCAAAACAGAAATCGTTTGTTTACTGTCATCACTACACTAAGAAATCAGGCTTTCATGTTGCGCTGGACAATTCTTGTTGATAAAACACTCCCTGTGAAAAAAATACAGAGCTGGGTGTAGCTTTAAGCAGGGGATTAGCATAAGACCAACCCCTTATTTACAGTGTGAGCAACAGCTGAGGGTGTGATCACACTGAATCCATGTCTACAGGTGTAGCGTTTCACTTTAACACTGGAACACTCAACGCTGAAAGAAACGCTCCAGTCTTATTAAAAGAACTGGTCGTATTACGTAAATGAAGATGTACAGGAACAAGAACAATCAGTCATCGATCACCATTAAAAAAGATTTATTTTTTTACCTTTTTCTCATAAACATCTTGCCACACAATTCCAGCGAAAAACTTGTGCTGCATGATTTCTTTCGCATCATCAGGCCCACCTCCTAACCTAAAGGACAAAGCACAAACATTAACGGAATAGTTCGGTCATGTTGCCAGTGCTTTTCTTTTTCTGCGAGTACTCGCTGCGTTAAACGTAGTAAGTCTTCCCACGTAGAATAAATATTTATCGAGTATAAAATTACACGTGCTAAACGTCCGAGACACTTTTCTGAAGCGAGAAGCTGCTCACCGCTGTTTGGGGTCTTTCTTGAGAAGGCCGGAGAGCAGGGATTTAGCCTCAGGGGCGAGTGTACGGGGAAAGCGGATGTCCTCCATAAGGATGAGCTCGAACAGGCGCTCGTGGTCCTGGTTATAGAAGGGCAGGCGGCCGCACATCATCTCGTACATGACCACGCCCAGGCCCCACCAGTCTACGGCGCGGCCGTAATCGTTGTCCTCCAGCACCTGCAACACATCCGTTATCACACGACACTGAGTATCATCGCTACTACGAGGTGTCACGGGGGAAATGAATGCTTTTTTAGCAAAAAGTCTTCCAAAAACTTTTCATACTTACTTTAGATTATATATAATGTATTGAAATCATTCTCGTGGTTGGATCGGGAAGCTGACTAAAAAGGTTGCGATGGGCTTAAACAGGAAACATGGTGAGCACGTCACACACACACACACACGACACTGTCGCCAAGCTTATTAACAAATTCAAAAAGACTGGAAGTGTCGCGGACCGACCGAGAAGTGGACGTCTACGGACGTCCTCTGACTTTTGGGACACCATGTAGATTCCTCCCAAATTAATAGCGTGTGTGCAATTTTATATCAGCACCACCAAGAGGGGGGCAAGACCTACACCATGCTAATTCCGAGAACATCTCAAATCGCACACAGTTAAAGGAAAAGCTGTAATTCAAACCTGCACATAAAAGCTCTGCGTTATGTCTCCTGTTCCACTCAGTGGCGCTGTGATTCATTAGGAAACGTCCTCTAGGCCCACTTAAAAATCATCATCTCCTTGCAATTCACTGACGTTAACACACGTTCGAGACTCCCAACCTCTACAGCACAAAACTGTGAACCGACCATGCACGCAGTCGTAAACAACGGAAAAGTGGATACTATTCATTAGTGTAGTTGTTATATTATTAGGACCATAGACCTCATTCATACACGGATACACGAGATATTCGAACAGTGGACTAGTTCAAAGACTTCATGTAAAAACCTAAGGAACTTTCCTTTACTTTCACACTATCTGATGTCACCCAGATGATTACGGGTCCCCTTCTGAGTCTGGTTCCTCTCAAGGTTTCTTCCTCATATCATCTTAGGGAGTTTTTCCTCGCCACAGTCACCACTGGCTTGCTCAATAGGGTTAAATTCGCACACTTAAAATCTGCATTCCGTGTTGATATGTTTCTGAAAAGCTGCTTTGAGACAATGTCCATTGTAAAACGCGCTAGACGAATAAAATTGAACTGAACTGAATATTGCCCCGTGCTAAATTAACAGCAGGAACACCAGTGAACGGCGTAACTTCAATATACGACACGCATGCCTATTAACAGAACAAGCTCCACTCTCGCGATCCTCTATAAACTGCCTATTAAAAGTGTTTTGATTTAATTTGTGTGGCTCCTTTCCAGTTCTTGGGGTGTTTATGGTCAGGCAGAGCTCCCAACTGGCATCAGGGGGTTGGAGATAGCGTTTCTCTCAGGAGAGCAGAACGTTGTGTCAGCACATTCACTCACTGCAGTTACCAAACGCTAGAGATTAGTAGTTAAGGTTGGGCGAGGGGAGCTTAACTCCGTTGCTTGGTCTCAGGAAACCTAGTCACCTTATAGGCAGAGTTCTTAAACTGATTGTGTGTGATGACAGGTGCGTATCTGGGAATATTCAGCCCCGTGTACAAACTGCAAGATCTGCCGCACGTCAAAAGTGCTTATTTTTGCACTTCGGTGTGCTTAATAGCTGCTTTTCCAGATTTCGAGTAAGGTGCAGAAATGCCACGTCCACCTCTTGTGTTACTCATTACGAAGAGGAGAGCTCCAGCGACATGCAAGATAGCTTTATGTGTCTGTGTACGAGTGTAAAACCAAACAGAACCGATACGGCAGTAATGTGACCAGAACAAAATCGAAACTCGGAAACAAAATAGTAATTTGCTTGGTGAAGAAACCACAAACAGGAAACCACAAATCTGGAACAGAAACTTTAATGTGAAATCTCTGTTTATGGATAATAATGTTTTTCCCCTCCATTCCATGTAGTCCACTAGCGTATT
The DNA here is from genome assembly GCF_023375685.1 of Ictalurus furcatus. Lineage (NCBI taxonomy): Eukaryota > Metazoa > Chordata > Actinopteri > Siluriformes > Ictaluridae > Ictalurus > Ictalurus furcatus. The sequence goes on along the minus strand of NC_071263.1, from coordinate 9,317,578 downwards.
ATTCATGTCTTATCTCCAAAGTCCTTAAATGTTTTTGCATCAACAGTATGATTTTACACGCAGTGGCTTAGTGGTTAGCACATTTGCCTTGCACGTCCAAGGTTGGGGGTTTGATTCCCGCCTCTGCACTGTGTGTGCGCGCGAGCGGAGTTTGCATGTTCTCCCCATGCTTTGGGGGCTTTAACTGGGTACTCCGGTTTCCTCCCCAGCCCAAAGACGTGCGTTGTAGGCTGACTGGCATTTTGTCAGTAGTGTGTGAATGTGTGACCCCTGGGATAGGCTCCAGGCTCCCCGCAACCCTGTGTAGGATCACCTGTTCAATAAACTTTAAACTTCAAAAAGTCCTTATTCACAACTGCATACATTTTTAAATTTCGTCGAAATACTAATGACCTCTTTTTAGCGACCGACTATTTGATAGATATAAGCCAAGGCTCTGTTGATTTGCTGATATTTCTAGCTGTTGTGCAATCGAGGAGACAGCAGCTTCACAGAGTTATGCAACAAATGTTAACAGAGGCCCACTGGGGCATGAATCATGCTGCCCCATGCCTGCGCTATTATTAACATTTTCAGAGGACGAAGAGCAGCCAACAGGACAGGGTTACCACGCTCGCCTTTTCTTTTTTTTTTAATGTAACCTTGGGCTAGTTTAAAAGTATTCTGAAACCGCCACCATCTTATTTTAAAGCAAATAAACAAAACGAATTCTGCAAAGTGCAAGTGCACACACTCGTTCTGGTGTACAAACCCAAATCTGTACCAGTATTTCAAAGATTGGGAGAGGGTTAAGAGGGAAAATGGAGTGGGACCATGGTGACCTTGTTTCCCCACACAGAGGGCATTTAATAATGTCTACATTTTGGCGCTAGTTTCAGGTCTTCTGCGTGGTCTTGTACGTAAACCGTCAAATGTAGTCGGGGTGGTTAATATCAGCTCTTCTGTGATCATCTCACGCACGGGACACACACCTGCTGTATCAAACACAAACGCTAATCAAATGTGCATTTAAAACCACTAGCCGCTATGCTGGATCGCTGTATGCTATCGTCGGGGTTACGCTAAAAATTCACCCGATAGTAGCCTATAGCGCAAGTCAAGTGTGATAGCCTCTCAACTTTAATTTTGTTCGAGGCTATGCCGTTATTAACGTCATCATGCTGCACGAAAATCTACGGTCATGAAGCACTACTAATATAATGGTACACGGCTTCAATTAAACTTACCGTACATGCTTTCTCAACATAAAACTTTGATACGGTGTGTTTGTAGCTTATCCAGACAAGGGATAGCACGTAGCCAGCTAGCATATCTAGGGCAGTGGTAGCTCAGTGGTTAAGGTATTGGTCTACTGCTCAGAAGTGAAAATCCCAGCACCACCAAGCTGCCACTGTTGGGCCTCTGAGCAAGGCGCTTAACCCTCAATTGCTCAGGTGTATGAATGAGAGTCCCTCTAGATAAGGGCGTCTGCCAAATACCATAAATGTAAAATGTAATGTCTATGCATTAAAGCAGTGAATGCGCAGGGAACTCGAGTGATTATGTGTAACATAATTACGTGTGATAAATTATTGTTATGATTATGTGTGATACATTATTGAAGGCTATAGGCTGAAGCATAAATAGTAAAAGCCCATGTGTGTGTGTGTGCACGTGTTTGTATTGATAAGAACATGTGTACAAAGACAGCTGCCAAGTCCGATAGCTTTCCAAACCTACCATTTTATCATATTAGGCCTACATACAGCGCACACGTAAACGCTTTTCCGTTTCGTTCAACCTGCATTAGGAATGTATCGGGTTAAAACGCAAGATCAGAGACGTTCAAATACATTAAAATATTGTTTTCTGCTCGGACCAAACTGACGGGTATCTTCTTCCATTCCTGAGCCTTGCCTTTTGATCAGACAAAACAATTCTACGCCAACGTGCGGTCACGAATTATTTGGACAGGAAACCATGTATTTAACACCAAACTGGAACTTTGTGTACTCGTTACTTCAATAGGAAGAATGAAAAAAAAGGAAGCACACTGGTTAGAAAAACAATCGAGTTACTGTCATGTGCTACCAAAAATACGGTCAAAGATCGAGTACGTCACCGTTACTGTGATCCTACACATGAACTAGTCCATTTTTGCCTGAAGCTAAAAATGAAAAACTGTACTCAGAAGTGAGCATACAAGTGTGCAAGCATGTCTCACGTTACTGTATACTGACACCCTGCAGTTCACATAGTGAAGTTGGGGTTCCTTAGGCAGCTAACTGTACGTGAGCTCCCTACATATTGGGAAAACATACCGCGATAGGGCTGGGCGATATAACAATATGATATCGATATCGTGATACGCTTTTCTGAGATATCGTTGGTATGGTGAATTTTTTTTTTCTTCTAATAATTACAAATGAAATGGTATTAAATGGATGCTGTTGATTTGACATAATTTTTTAAAAAACTTAATCCTCTTTTGTCTTTGCAGGCATTACAGAAAAGTATTTTTCGCTTTTTCCCCCTGTTTATTTAACTACAGTTTTGCAGCCAGTGTATGGCTAAATTATACATCAAGAGACGCATTGTGTATCATAGAAGTTTGTCATATCGCCCAGCCCTATATTGCGATTAATTTTATATATATATATATAGTATGTATATATATATATATATATATATATATATATATATATATATATATATATATATATAGAGTATGTATGTATGTATGTATGTATGTGTGTATGTATATATATATATTAGTATGTATATATATATATATATATATATATATATATATATATATATATATATATATATATATATATATATATATATATATATAGGTCAGGGATGAGTTAGTGTGGTGGTGGTTCAACTGGTTTTTGCCAGCCTGTTAGTTAAAGACTAGTATAAGCACCAGTTTTTCACCTTTTCGCATCTATTCTTTTCTGAACTTTTATACATCTGTGAGCGTTTTTTTTTTTTTGTACTCAATGACACGGCTATTTTGGAAATCCAGAGGAAGTCTTACATTAAAAGCAGTGTCTCTCAAAGCGTAGACCACGAAGCACGGCCAGGGGGGTTAGCAATCGATTTATTTCGCCCGTTTAACCAGACTTTTAACCCGTTAATATAATTCAAACATCGACAGTAGGCCGATGTAAACTTGGACATGATTGTGTTACGTCAGTGGAAAGTTCAGGAATAGAAAAGCACTAAATCTGTAAAACTGTAAAACAGTTGCGGCTGTAAAACAGTTTGCTGCAGTTTGTCCATATTATAGCTCTCTGCTGTTTGCTGGTCAAATTTCAATGACACTAGCGACCATTGTGTTTTTTTGTGTATTGCTGTTTAAGACACAACAGGCAGAGCGGAGCTCATTTCAGGCCTACTCCATGGCAACATGGTCAATCACAGGGTTTTTCCCCCCCCCCCAAAATAAAAATTACTTATACAGTTTTAGAAATACTTTTAAACAATCTTTCAGACTTCATCTTTAATAGAGAACGATTTGAAATAATTACAAAAAGACATTTATACTGGTCGTGGATGAATTCCTGTGTTATACCCAACTTCCTCTACAGTGCAGAAATTTTTGATACGCCACCGTATACATGGCAGTCTGATGCCTGTAGTGAAGATCTTTGACCTAGGGTGTGTATATCACAGCAGTGAGTAGAGTCTGTGGTGTGGTTGAGGGATCGGGTCAGGGTGAACGCTGTGCCCTCAGAGGGGGAGACTAAGCCCATGGTGGTAAGGTGAAGCCAGCGTGCTGCTTGGATTACTAACTGCTCTCTATTTCCAGCGCCGCTGTCATGTGACTCACAGAGACGCAGAGACAGACAGCTGGGCCTGCAGCTGCCCCTTATATGTAGAAAAGCGGCACAGCTGTGGAGCTGCCAGGAGTCCAGGAGCCAAAGCCTATCCCTCACACACACAAGCACAGACTGCACCAAGCGTACATGGTTACAGAAACGCCCCCCCCAGGGAAACTTGAAGGCTTCCTCAGAAGCACTGTGTACACATATACACAATGGCCACTTATTTTCCTTCCACCTGTCATCTTGTACAAACACAAGGACACACCCATATCTATCTATTTTATAGCCACTAAGGCCTTCTCCTCTTGCAAGCAGACTTTCAGCTCCCCTTTCCACTTCATGGTCTTCTCAGTTTCTAAACATGTCTCCAAACATAAAGCTTTAATGATGCTCGACTGAACAAACCCTAAACCGTTCTTCTCATCACTCCGGTATGAGCGTTCTCGCATAGTTAATATGTGGATTAACACTGTATCAGTGTTGACTGAGGGTGCGTATCAGCTCCATAGCCCCCTAGGTCATGAATGGGTACATCATGTACACGAGCTCGGGCACTGCTAAGGACCCTGGCTCCCTACACATTGGGGCACTGATAACTCCATTTCCAGTGACATGACCATGTAGTCGCGTTGTAAAATGTCACCACTGGCATTCATCATCAACAGGCAGGACTAGAGATCGACCGATATTGATTTTTTATAACCGATATTTGCATGTTTATGTGCCTGATAACCGATATGCAGAACCGTTATGTATTTATCGATCTATTTCTGTTTTTGACACAATGATGACAACACTGAACTGAACATACCATTTTATTTATTACAGTTTTGTCAATTTTACTTCCTCCTTGCATACAAAACTCTTATTTATCCACCAATAAATAGAGGGGTTACCCTCTAGAAGCACTGTTACTAGTGTCTATTTTTTATTTATTTATTTATTTATTTATAAATAAAAGCTTCGGTGAGGTAAACAGATTACGTGACTCCATCTCCATTTCTCAGCACCACGCTGCTTAAACTACATATCAAGCATTTATGTAACACGTCTCATTTGTACATTACTGGCTGTTGTCCTGCACGCAATTCTCAAAACGGCCACAAGATGGCGCCAGTTATCGGTGGATCCGATATTACAACACCGATAACCGATTATGGAAAAAATTATGGTCCGTACTCTAGGCATTAGAGATCATTTGACATTATATGTTATAGAAATCGGTTAGCTTAATCACACGTGTCATGGTACTTCAAGCAGGATCGTAGGCTAGCTAGTTTTTTGTTTTTTTTCCCCTCGAGCTGAGAGGCTGAAGAAAACAATGTCATTTCCTGTAATGCTCACTACGTTCCATCGATGCTCCCTGGTTTTCGTGGTGCACTGTGGGATTTTTTTAAGGAAGCCAAAGTTCCAGTGCTCTGGAAGGATTTAGCGATCGAGACAGTCCTTAAAATGGCCGACTCCCTGACCACTGCCCTGACTACTGAACTTGGGAGCTGCTTGAGACGCACCCTGATAAGACCCTGTCTTGTTGTCTTTCATCACATCAGCCTTTTTGCAAGTTAATCAAATGACACATGGGCAACTAGATGCGTGTTTACATTTATTTGCTATAATGCCAGATCCATAAGCAAGTTCGTTGAGAATGCGTCTCACCCTATGTTCACACCAGCAAGCGACAAAGCAACAGGAGACCGGTCATTTTCTATGCATGCGTGCGACACGGATCCGTGATTCCACTGACGGAGGCAAACGACAAAGCGGCCGTGCGACGAGAGACGTCTGAACTCGGATCTTCTCTATCCTATGTAAATTATACAGTATATGATGCTGTAAAGTGATAAACCCAAACGCCTGGCTTGAATTATTCCTCAGACCAATCCTATGACGCGCGTGTTCTAACGTTCCTTCTGTTCCCCGCTCACAACTTTAGTTCCTACCTGCAGCGGGAAGTTCCGGTTTACGGTTTCACGTACAAACAAAAGAAGAAAAACTTATAATCGTGGTTTCATCTTATCCTGTTATATACAACCTCTCACTGAATGTTTAATGAGACATAAAAGAAAAGTAAAGCTTGGAACAAAGAGCATTGCAACTGCCGGTGCCTCTGAAAATGACACCCGGTATATGAAAATCAAACGAAGACATTTTAAACAAAAAGTAGTGCGTGTAAATTGTATAACGGGCTCTAGGGTATATATTTTGGTTACAATCAATTCTCACAAGAACTTCACTGGACATAGCACATCCAAACTGAATGACCCAACACAAATCAGAGCAATTTAATGAGTTATACAAACAGATTTAAGATGCTATTCTTCTTCTTCTTCTTCTTATTATTATTATTATTTGCATGGTTATGATTCGCCTCATTAATCTAAACCAGTAGCAGTACGATTACACCGTTTTGTATTCGTGTCTGGTTGTTTAGTGTATATCCGAGTGCTGATGTCTCTAATCACGCAGGTTCCTGATTCTGATTCTCTAGAAGCAAACATCCAGTGAAAGAACGTCTCAGAGTGACCTCTCTCTCTTTCCCCCCTGCGGAATATTCCCAGACGGAAAGGCATTCCGTAGCCCTGCGCCCAAACAAGCAGCTCATTGTTTATGGCAGAACAACCTGTAACACAGCCCACCGGAGAGGTCACTGTTTCCACAGTGATACCCCCCCCCCACCCCAACTAACTGGGCTGCGTTGTCATGTCAACGTTAGTGGAAAGAGGTGAGAGGGCAAAATACAGGATAAAAGGATGCCAGATCTATTTTTGGTAAGGGGTCTCAGGACAGCATTTAGGTGTTGAAAGGATTTAATGGGTAAACAGTGTGAGATAAATCATGTCCTCATTAGCACAGGTGGCCCGACTAGAGGAGCAACGCACCCATTTCTGTAACCTTGATTACTTCAACGCCAACAATTACAAACATTTCCCTCAGTTGATCCTTCTTTATGATTCATTACATCCGGCTGGGTGGCTGTGGCTCAGGTGGTAGAGCTGGTTGTTCGCTAATCGTAGGGTTGGCGGTTCGATTCCCGGCCCGCATGACTCCACATGCCGAAGTGTCCTTGGGCAAGACACTGAACCCCAAGTTGCTCCCGATGGCAAGTTAGCGCCTTGCTTGGCAGCTCTGCTACCATTGGTGTGTGTGTGAATGGGTGAATGAGACACAGTGTAAAGCGCTTTGGATAAAAGCGCTATACAAGTGTGCCATCTACCATTTACATCCAGCGTCATCTAAGCTCTACATTTTCGGTCCTGAAAACCATGAAAATGCAACTTATAATGATTTCTCCAGTTTCAAAATTATCCAACCCCCTGAATAGAATAGAATCTGATAGGATAGAAAGTCGCATTTTCAGGGGAATTTGGCGAAACCACTTGAAGCATTTTTGTGTTGAACGCTTTCGCTTGCCTTTGTTCGATTTGTTCATTGCAAAATAAACCTGATTTGCAATTGGGGTTGAATCATTTTAACTGCAACTGTATGTCAGAACGTGGGCATGTGTCCCCTGAGGCGTGAGGGTGCCCTCAGTAATAGGCTGTCCATTTGGCCGGAATGGAAGCTCACACGCCACGCTGATCTCCCAGTAAACACCAAACCGAGGCAACTGTGTCAATACAGGCACCTTTCACCCGGAAAACATTCCTCATGCTAGTGGCAGGCTCATACACATACGCACAATGCCCTATCACATTACCGTTTAAGTGCCATGGGTCATACCTGCATGCAATGCTGTGAGCCACACCCCAACACTATCACAATGTGTGTATCGACACGCAGCTGCTCTCTACCTCAGCTTTCCTGGCCGAGTAAATCATTCACTCTTAAAGAGACAAGAATGCAAACACGTAACTGCTATCCTTACTGCTTTGAAAAAGAAAGAAAAAGTCCCTTTAAACTGCCTGAAACAGAAAGGATCTGATGGCTTCATCCATGCAAATCTGTGAAACACGCATATGTGTGTGTGTGTGTGTGTGTGGGGTTACCTCAGGTGCCAGATACTCTGGGGTGCCGCAGAACGTCTTCATGGTGGCTCCGTCCGTTATGCCCTCTTTACAAAGCCCAAAGTCAGTGATCTTTATATGGCCGTCTTTGTCCAGCATCAGATTTTCCAGCTAAGGAACCAGAACAAGAAAGAAGCACGAGGTGTATGAGGCAGAGCGAGATTACGTGTATAAGGCCTCGAAGATGACGGTTTTCCCACTTCAATGTTCATTCCGTCACGATGTCAAAAATCGAATGACAACATACAGTGCTACGAAGCTTTATAAGACACGGTCTGGATGATTTCACAGAAATAATCTTAATGGAAATAAACATAACATGTTTCCAGCACACCACCAAAAAATAGAATGTGGGGGGGGGGGGAATTTAGAACCTCACTATAATTTTGTACCCTTTTTCCACTCGGTTTTTTTTTTTTTTTTTTTTTTTTTTAAAATCGATCCATTGTGCTTTTTCTTTTTTTCCTCGCAACAAGACGCATCATCCATTCACTCAACATCATATTCAACGGAGTTAAACTCAACGTGACTCATTTCTAAACTAGTCAGGGAAGGAGCAATGAGCACCTCTGGCCCAACATAGGTAGTGTGTAAGCACTCCACGTGTGTGTGTGTGTGTATGGGGCAGGGGTTTAATATCAGCATGTCCTCTCTCTGTCTCTGGGGCTACTAAAAGTCACCTGGCAGCTGTAGCTCACACGTGGCCAGAGGCTCGGGCACACCCGTCAGCACAAACTGCCCCATTCTGCTACTCTGGCAATTTCAGAGGAACCTTAGCACATCCCGAGCACAGCTTAAACAGAGAGGGGGAGAAAATGAGAAATTACAGCGAGAGTGAGAGATGGGATGAGGAATCGAGATCGCTTAGTGCTCCGTCGGCCTGTCTGGTTTCATTAGTCGGTGCAAAGATTGCATATGAACACCATCGGTTTCTCCTAACAGAGCTGACTGATATCCGAGGTGGGGGAAATGTTATTTTAGTGCTCTGCTAATGTGCAAATGCATGAAGCACGTGAAGGATGACATAACCGCTCTATTGCTATTTAAGGAAATATGATTCTGAATAGTTTATGGGAGTTTGATATCGGTGTGTGTTTTAATATCTTGCTGGGGGAATATTTTACAGTTCTGCCCTTGTAGGGACATTAGGCTGGTACCCATGAGCAAAAACTAAAAGAGCCAAAATGGTTCCTTTTGGTAACTGGGGTTAGGGTTAAACTGACATGCAAGAGCATTAATCAGCTACATTGATAATTATGTCTGTGAAAGGTCCACACAAGGATAGTAAAACACATGTACGTGTGTGTGTGTGTGTGTGTGTGTGTGTGTGTGTGTACACACCACTAGGGGAACTCCAAACCCAGTTCTAGAAGGCGAACAAAGCGTTCTTTTAGCATTTCTATCACTAATTAAAGCGTTCGATCTGAAAACCTGTTCACCTTCAGGTCGCGGTAAACCACGTTCCTCTCCAAGTGCAGATAGTCCAGTGCAGAAACGATTTCTGCTCCGTAGAACCGTGCCCGATCCTCAGAGAACACCCGGTCCCGTGACAAGTGGAAGAAAAGCTATTGGGAGGAAAAGCATTGTATGTTTAGTGCCTTCAGCTACAAAAGACCACTTTACCCAAGTGATTGCGTTAGTTTAACCACCGTTCCGCACTCACCTCTCCCCCGTTCGCGTACTCCATGACGAAGCACAGGCGGTCGTGTGTTTGGAACGAGTATTTCAGCGCCTTAAAAGTGAATGCGACAACACAGATCCTTAGACAAAAAAAAAAAAAAAAAGCTTGCAGAGATCAAGTCCAGTGCAAACTTTTCAACCGGCTTGAAGAGCTTGACATTTTAAGTACGATATCTAGCAACAGTTTTGAACATTTTTAAATACAAAACAATTTAAAAAAAAACAAGTAAATGAATGTGTATCCTGAACAATATGCAACAATGGGCCTCATTCAAGCAACCTTTCAGTAAAGTTTTTTTTTTTTTTTTTTTTTACCAAACTGAACAAAAAATCCCCACAAGATTTACAAAGCTTTCAGTGACCCTGATTTTGTTCATATTCACATGTTGATGAAAGCCAATCACCGGTAAATAACCAAGTGTGTTCACGCCACGGATGATGTGCGTTTAGTGATGCTAAAAAAAAAAATAAAAAAAAAAAAACCTCCACAAAAGGCAAAGCGCACAGAGGTTAAAACGACAAAATGGCAATTAATGGTGAAACAGCGCCTCCTAAGCTCGTTATGTGTAAACGCTCTCCGTACACGCTGGTATTTTCAAACGTTTCCCGAAAATTGCTTGTCCACACAAACATCTGAAAAGGCTTACGTCCCTATACTGCGCACACATCGAAACATCAGAAGCTTTGGCCTGCGTCGTTTCCGTCAGGCGTTTATTTAAAAATACAATCTGATGGTTGTACAAAGTGGATAGCGGGCACAACAGCCGCGTTACTACATCGTCCGCCGTCTTGTGTGTTTTGAGGTGAATGGGTCACGTGACAAAAAATACGCCGTCGTTATTGAGCATCACTGTTTTGTCAGGCCACACTACAACGCGAAAACGGCGTTTTCAAATTTATCCACTTGGGAGAGCGTTTTCGAATAGCTCCGTTTCCGCTGGACAAAAACGCCGTCTCAGTGTGGACGGGAGGCCAAAACGTCGAGAAAAAGATGCGTCTTCAAATGTATCCAGATGAATGCGGACGTAGCCTAACTCCTTCCCCTTTTATACGGTGGTATTTTTTCTTTTTTTTAAGTCCCAATTGAATGGCTAGTCTTATTTATCTTTAATTTATGGATTTGTTTTGGCTTGCTTTCACAAAAGTTACACTATATTCATGTGTCCATTAAAATACATTGCAATCAAAGTGATTCAACCCCCACTGCAAATTCTCCTAGGATTTCCTGATACTTCAATGAATCCATCTTGTCTTCCACACGCTGCAGGTTTCCAGTGCCAGAGGATGCAAAGCAGCCCCAGAGCATCACCGAGCCACCACCATGCTTGCCTGTGGACAGAGTGTTCTTTCTTCATTCTTCTTCCTCCACACATACCACTGATCCATCGTGCCGAAAAGTCCCAGTTTTGTTTCATCGCTCCACAGAACAGAATCCCAAAACTTCTGTGGCTTATTTATATGATTTTGAGCTGATTGTTCTTGTGCTTTTGGGTCAGTAGTGGTGTACGTCTTGGAGTTCTGGCATGGAAACCTGCGTTTAGTAGAAGGTCTGGGCGGGACATCCATCCATCCATTTTCTATATTGTTTATCCTTCAGGGTCGCAGGGAACCTGGAGCCCATCTCAGGGAGCATCGGGCACAAGGCGGGGTACACCCTGGACAGGGTGCCAATCCATCGCAGGGTAGTGGCTCCTCCCCCTTTTTAAATAGCCAACAGCGTTTAGCTTACCTAACAGCCCGGCTAAGCCGTACTTTACAGCTAGTACAATGGAGGTGAGCCGAGCAATTAACGATGCATTGGATTCACTAGTGGAGGATTTAACGGAATTTTACATTCGAACACCCGATGACGCATTTACAACCGATACGATTTCTCTCGCTCAACAACGGCAACTTCGGCAAAGCGATGGTTATAATTTCGGGGGCGGGACACTTCAGATTCTAGAGAGCATTCGATTGGACAGGAAATCTGGTGAGAAGCCGAAGAGTGGCGTCATCAGAACCGTTGATCAGTATCGGTGGTAGAGAGGGGCCGCACATTTTGAAGGCGTAAATCTTCTACATGCAAATTTTCTCATCTTTTCGGAGCGCGCAAGCATATAGATAACCTTAAGACTTGACAAGTTCATTCTATAAGCCGCAAAACTTTCAAGTTCACATCCTCGCCGCAAAATGAAATCCGACTGTATGCTTTTTGAGCTTTATGAACACTGTTCAGAGGACAGATATATTTTATTGGCCGTGTCTGTCGGTAGCTAATCTTCTGAATCAGAAATTTCTCCATGACCATAAGAAAAATCCCTTGAGTGCTGCGCTTCTATTTAAGGCCAAAGAGATCCCGTACACGCTCTGCATCTAAAATTTCTCATAGTGATTAGTAGTCGTCGTCCCGTCCGGCAGTTTCTCTTCACTGTCAAAGGATTGAAATCCCAGACAAAAATGTATCCCAGAATAGCTAGGGCTGAGTTTTTATAGCTGCATTAAATTGTAAGGAGGGAACCAATGGAAATATACTAACTGGAAAAGAGATGTTATTCAAATGGCAGGAGAGAAGTGAAAGAGAAGTGTTAGGGTTGTGTGTGTGTGTGTGTTTGCATAGATTCCCTCACCGTCAAGAAAGGGTGCTTAGAATTCTGGAGGACGCGGTTTTCTGTGAGTGTGTGAGCCACTTCATCCTGAGAGACACATCACAAAGAGCTGTAGTGTACTTGGATTATACGGACTTTCTCTCTCTCATTCTCACACACACACACACACACAGACCTATTACAAGTACACTCGTCTACATAAAGACACACACACCGAGTAGGATTCTTCACCTTAGCTCAATCAATCACTTCATGTCACATCACTTCCCCTTACTTACTTTCGCTACTATTACTTCCTTCTTAAGGATTTTCATGGCGTAATATTTTCCTGTGGCCTTCTCCTTCACCAGGATGACTTTGCCAAAAGTGCCTTTCCCAAGGAGTTTGAGGTATTCAAAGTCATGCATAGTCTGAAACAGCACACAAATAAAAAGCATGTCAACAAACAGGTCAGAACAAGAACCTACAAGGAGTTCCAGAGCTTACATGCAGGAATGAAGCGGCCCTGTTTACAGCGTTGTGTTTGTTTACACAACAGCTCCATCCTCGCTCTGCACATTCGTCCCGTAGCCCTCATGAGTTAAAGCTGCTCGCAACGGATACGCGCTTGACCTCTGATGGCCAAGTGGATCTAGTGGTAGATCTACTTGCATATGTGTGTGTGTGTGTGTGTGTGTGTGTGTGAGAGAGAGAGGGAGAACATGAAGTGGAAGTGTGTTAAGGTCATTTTAAATAACAACAACAACAAAAGTCTACATGGCAGTAAGCTTATCACGGCTTCCCACAAGTTGTCATTTCTCTTAAGAGTTCATCTACCATAATTTCAAACTGGCCTTTGACCTCTTTATATTGTAGTGAATAAATCCATTTGATTTCTAAGTTCAACATAGAGAGATGTTATTTGTTGAAAATATGGTACATGACTAAAAACACACACAAAAAAAAAAAACATGAATGGGTTGAGAACAGGTGTTCTATTATGCATCCATACATGTTCTGTACCGCTTCTCCTACACGGGGTCATGGAGGAGCCTGGAGCCTATACCAGGGAACTCGGGGCACAAGACAGGGGACACCCTGGACGGGATGCCGACCCATCGTAGGGCACGATCACGCACAATTTGGACACTTTAGACATGCCAATCAACCTACAACACATGTCTTTGGACTGGGGGAGGAAACCAGAGTAACCGGGGGTAAAACCCGGAAGCACGGGGAGAAAGGTAGGAATTGAACCCCCAACCCCGGAGGTACGAGGCAAACATGCGAAGACACTCAGCCACCGTGCCCCTGGGTGTTCTACTATTTATACGTCAAATTGTTTTTGAGTTCCTAAGGTTCGGGTTAAACCCGTTCAATTCACATAACCAGTTACTGCAGATAACAACTACAGCAATTCAATAACACTGTAACAACAACAAAAATCACAGACCCCCTGACTGTGCTTCATGGACCCCTGGGAGCCCCCGGACCACACTTTGAGCACCACTTAAGAGAAAACCATTATCGCTTCAGCCTAATATATTTCTATATTTAGCAACAAATATTCAGCAACAAACCCCCCCTTTTCCTTCAACCTTTCCTCGTTCCATCTATATTTAGCAACAACGCGTCTGGAATCTACCCACGATGCAATATGAGTAGTTTTATGGTGGAGTCCGTGGGGGGAAACAAACGCTCAAAAGATGCGAAGTAGAAAGTAAGCAATTATATTCAGAGGCTGATTACAATTTCCATTAAAAACCTGATGAACAGACAAAAACCTGCTGCTATGCCATGCCATGTAATAATCACCAACTTCTAACCGGGATTGTGAGCACTGCCATAAATTTAGTTGAAATTTTGGATACTACAATTCCCAGCTACTACTTCTAGAATATTCAGAGAGCACGGGCGGGGTTACTAGTTAAATACTAGTTCCTTCACTATGGGTGAAAAGACTGCAGGTCATTCAAACAGAAGCGGAGCGTACCACTTTCTGCCGAGGTTTGGTTAGATACATCTCCATGTCCATGGGGTCAGGAGAAGAGTCCATCATCTCCTCCTCCTGTTTCTGCAGACTGTCAGCCACAGCCTGGATGGCTTTAGTCCATTCCTCCCTGAGGAATGAGAAGAGAAAGGAAAGAGAAAGAGCCCAAAGTTAGCAACAGCTACGTTCCAAAATCTGGATTCACAAACAAGTGATCAAAGCTAATATATAAACAACTTATATACTTATATATATATATATATATATATATATATATATATATATATATATATATATATATATATCTCCTTATCCTACACAGGGTCGTGAAGGAGCCTGGAGCCTATCCCAGGGGACTCGGGGCACAAGGCAGGGGACACCCTGAACGTGGTGCCAACACATCGCAGGGCACAATCTCTCACACACACACACATACTTGAAAATTTGTAAATGCCAATAAGCCTACAGTGCATGTCTTTGGATTGCGGGAGGAAAGCAGAGTACCTGGAGGAAACCCCTGAAGCACGGGGAGAACGTGCAAACTCCGTGCACACAGGGCGGAGGCGGGAATCGAACCCCCAACCCGAAGGTGCGATATTTAGACCCTTACATACACACATGACAATACATCATACCACTAACCTGCAGGATTAACATTTCTCGAATTAGCAAAACATCTGAGTGTGTATGTGTCTCTTGGGGGTAGACGCTTTAAATCAGTCTTTCACGTTAATATATATATAAGATCTCAAAGGAATGACCAAATAAATAAATAAACTGGATATCTGACCGTTCCTCTGGGGTCTCCACGTGGAACGTGCGCTCAATAACAGTGGTCCACTGCAGGCAACGGATGATGAATGTGTTGGGCTTCGGCCTCTCCGTCTTCATCAGCTGACATTCTGGACATGACCAAGGAGACGTTCACCAGGGAGCAAGTGAGAGAGGGAGAGGGGTTGGAGAGAGAGAGAGAGAGAGAGAGAGAGAGCGAGAGAAATGGGAGGAGAGAAAGGCACAGTGATAGTCATTTATCTTTATCTCCATTCATCCCCAGTACCACATTAAACACACATGCTGGAGAACCTCCCCAGTTGCACTGCAGCAGAACAGGTGCATCATGGGACTGCAGCGGTGTTCAGGTCGTTCATATTAGAACAGTAATGCGGTTTTGCCGCAAGTTTCAGCATGCCGCCTCTCCTCTCAGCCACTCTTGCTTTCAGCTTAAAATAACGTGATAAATAAGCTGTGTTCAGGCCACATCGTAATTATCGTAATTACCGTAATTACCAGATTCCGACTTGTAAAGCAGCGTCCACGTCCTCGCGGAACTCGTAATTACGACAGGGAGTTTTCTGAGAGCTCCGGCTTGTACCAGCTGACCGCAGCAACGTCATGCGGAAACACTCAAAAGGTACGGAGTCAGAGGACATGAACAGCTCAGAGTAGAACGTCTTGTTTGGGTTGTTGTGTATTAATTACGGTAATTCCGACATGGCGTGAACGCAGCTACACTTACCGTGTAAAAAAATTATAATAATAATTTTTAAAAATAGAATGGAAAAGTCAATATCGAAAATGTTATATATACACACAAAGTTGGGCAAAGAGACCGTTGTGCAAACATTATCATAAACTTTTCCTTCAATTTTCCCCACTGGCTTGGATGTTTTTAAATGGTCGCTTAACACCGTGAAAGCGTGACTCAAGAATTTCAAACCGTAAACCCTATCAAAGACCATCCTCTCAACACCTACAATCTAAATCATACACGGTATGTATACACCGCACTGGGTTCGGACCATCCTCAAAGTAACGAGTCATGGAGACGGCCGGAAATCGACACCTTTTTGTTCTCGGTGCTTACGCTGAAGCGTCCGGCAGAGTCAGAAAACTGTACGTCAGCAGTTAAAGAACCAACACTCGTGTCTTTTTTAGCAATGAAACAAAAATAAGCAGTGGCAACTAAACAAAAAAGGCATGACTTGTGCGTTTTGAAGTAACAAAGCACAATGGCAGTGGAACACAGTCGCATCAGGAGCCATATGTGGAAGAGGAAGCTGTAGCACAGAGCCATTTGTGGCAAGAGAGGAAGGAGGGGTGTGTGTGTGTGTGTGTGTGTGTGTGTGGTTGGGGGTGGGGGCGAGGTTAGGGGGGGTTGAGAAGACGCGACAGAAGAGGCCTGTCGAGGAGATGGAGGACTTGAGTGGAGGCCACCACTGCGCTCCAGCAGGGCTCATCAACAGCCCAGAATGCTTTGCACCGTGTCATCGGTGTACACCAACATCATTGCTGTTACACGACTGACTGCATCTGACGGCAGGGACGACTGCTGCTCGTGCCGCTGCTGCTGCTTTAGAGCAGAGCTGAGATAAATAATGAGAATAAGGCACTTAATAACCGTTATAACTCAAGAGTGTCAGGGTGGAAGCATTTCCTTTAACAAACAATATGGCTGTCTAATTAGCCTGTTCAATCATTCGAGCGGCTTTTGGCAGCGATGGAGGGGTGACGCTCGGCTGAGTTCACAAGGGGAAAGTGAGAAAGAAGTCTTGGAACTGTTAGAACAGACTTTAAACCCAAGTCCTGCGGTTCTTTAGGGTCAGCCTGAATACAGCTCTACAGTATATCCACCGATTAAAGTATTTAACGCAGAGATTTTGCCTGGGACACCACCTCTATTACCGAGGTTAAGAGCCTTGCCCAATCGCAAAAAACAAAACAGGACTCGTGATCCCAAGAGTTTAGGAAGTTTTCCTGCTACCAATAATGTCAGAGTGAGATACTCACGTGCCACGGAGAAGTTATTGAGCGGCGTCTCTAGCTGGTCCACGTCCTGTGGCCGCTCCTTATAACCGATAAACGTACCGTCATTCTTCAGCAAGAAATACCTCGGCCTCCACGTCTTAATGTACTCTCCTGTGGAGCGGGGAGGGAGAGAGGGAGAGAGAAAGGTTTCATTTGAAATATTCTGTCGTTTTGTTATATTACTGCATGGTGCTCAGCTAGTTTATGGCCAATTCCTCTTTCGGATATTCTAATGTACTAACTGCAGACGAGGGCTGTTACGGTGCCAGGGTTAGACCCTGTGTATGATCAGACCGTTACCTCAACAATGACTTTTTGACCTCAACAATACCTACACGTTCGTTTTTTTATTTATGCTTTTTTTTTTTTAACCTGATCAAATTACATTTTTTTTTTTTACCTGATCAAATTACTTTTTTTTTTTTTTACCTGTCCAAGTTCCTTTTTTCTTTTTTACCTGATCAATTTCCTTTTTTACCTGTCCAAGTTCCCTTTTTACCTGTCCAAGTTCCTTTTTTTACCTGTCCAAGTTCCTTTTTTTACCTGTCCAAGTTCCTTTTTTTTTTACCTGTCCAAGTTCCTTTTTTTTTTACCTGTCCAAGTTCCTTTTTTTTTTTACCTGTCCAAGTTCCTTTTTTACCTGTCCAAGTTCCTTTTTTCTTTTTACCTGATCAATTTCCTTTTTTTTTACCTGATCAATTTCCCTTTTTCTTTTTTACCTGATCAATTTCCCTTTTTTTTTTTACCTGTCCAAGTTCCTTTTTTCTTTTTTACCTGATCAATTTCCCTTTTTCTTTTTTACCTGTCCAAGTTCCTTTTTTACCTGTCCAAGTTCCTTTTTTCTTTTTTACCTGTCCAAGTTCCTTTTTCCCCTGATCAAGTTCCTTTTTTTTTTTTTACCTGACCAAGTTCCTTTTTTATTTTTTTTACCTGACCAAGTTCCTTTTTTTACCTGACTACGTTCCTTTTTTTTTTTTACCTGTCCAAGTTCCTTTTTTTTTTACCTGACCAAGTTCCTTTTTTACCTGTCCAAGTTCCTTTTTTACCTGACCAAGTTCCTTTTTTTCTTTTTTCCCTGACGAATTTTTCTTTATCTGACCAATTTCTTTCTTTTTTACCTGACCAGTTTCTTTTTTACCTGACCAATTTCTTTTTTCTTTTTTACCTGACCAAATTCTTTTTTCCCTGACCAATTTTTTTCTTTTTTACCTGACCAAATTCTTTTTTCTTTTTTACCTGACCAGTTTCTTTTTTCCCTGACCAATTTCTTTTTTCCCTGACCAATTTCTTTTTTCTTTTTTACCTGTCCAAGTTCCTTTTTTCTTTTTACCTGATCAATTTCCTTTTTTTTTACCTGATCAATTTCCCTTTTTCTTTTTTTACCTGACCAATTTCTTTTTTACCTGACCTTTTATTCTTTTTTACCTGATCAATTTCTTTTTTACCTGATCAAATTCTTTTTTCTTTTTTACCTGACCTTTTTTCTTTTTTACCTGACCTTTTTTCTTTTTTTACCTGATCAATTTCTTTTTTACCTGATCAAGTTCTTTTTTCTTTTTTACGTGATCAAGTTCTTTTTTACCTGATCAAGTTCTTTTTTCCCTGACCTTTTTTTCTTTTTTTACCTGACCAATTTCTTTTTTCTTTACCTGACAAAGTTCCTTTTTTTCCCCTAATCAATTTCCTTTTTTGTTTTACCTGATCAATTTCCCCCTTTTTTTTTTTTTTTAACCTGATCAAGTTCCTTTTTTTTTTTTTTTTTTTTTTTTTTTTTACCTGATCAAGTTACAGTGGTTTTCATCCCTTTTGTTTCCGGCTGCGACTTTTGCAACCTCATCCCTCTGGACTTGCCCCCAACTCACACTACAGCAAGCACAGGGGACGTGACTACACCGAAAACCCTGTAGCCGTGTGATCCGCTACTGCTGCAGACACGTTTCATTGCTACCTCTGCTGCCACTCCTACCACGTTTGTAATTTGATCATATATAACGGCTATGAAACTTACAGAAGAACATGGCATTGCTGACCAGAACGAAACCAAACAACTATCTATTTCTGGCGAAGCAACGCTGCCATACTAGTTAGAATTCTTCAGTCTGTACAGGATTGTCTGTGATAATTACGGCCAAAAATGCTCGATTTTGCTGTGAAATGAAATGATTATTAATGAAGTTAATACATCTAATGAAACTTGAACCTAAATCTAATGCTAACCTTAACTTCAGTCACCAAATGAAACATTTTGGCTCTTAATAAGAGCCGGGCGGCTGTGGCTCAGGTGGTAGAGTGAGTCAGGTGATACTAATCGTAGGATTGGCGGTTCGATTCCCGGCCCACGTGACTCCACATGCCGAAGTGTAGTTTGGGCAAGACACCGAACCCCAAGTTGCTCCCGATGGCAAGTTAGCGCCTTGCATGGCAGCTCTGCTACCATTGGTGTGTGAGTGTGTGTGTGTGTGTGAATGAGACACAGTGTAAAGCACTTTTGTTAAAAGCGCTATACGAGTGCACCATTCACCATTTAATAAATTAAACTACATAAATCAAATAATAATAAAAACAAAAACTGCAGTTTTCCCCACACGAACCAGACAAATGTCCCTACAAGGTCAAAAATGTCACATATTCCAATCTTTGTGGGGATATTTGGTACCCACCAAGCTAGAAACACCCCTTCCAACACACACACTTACTTACACACCTACTTGTGCTGTTAACATGAAAGAATAAAAATAATAATAATAATTAAAAAAAAAAAACGACCTCCCATTTTCACACCTTACATCTAAAACCCTCTACCCTTTACCCATGAACCTTTATTTCTGCTGAAAACCAGGAGACAGTGTGCCAGATGTTGCACAATTTAAAAAAATACAAATAAATAAATAAATAAATAAATAAATAAAAAGCGCTTACTCGTTAGAATAAAAAAAAAAAAAAAAAAAGCCCATCTGAAGCATCTGCAATGTCTTGGTGAGAAACGGAGAGTGAACAAAAAAGTTGGAATAGTTTTCCAGGATAGAGAATCTGAATTCATTTTTAATTACGGCAGAGTGGTATTAACCCCATGCAGAGGCTGAGCAAGCTGTCCTTAATTGGCCCATTTACTCCTGGCGCTTCAGTTCTGAGCCGTGCAGAATCAGTCAGAGCTGCCAGAGCAAACTGCTGCCTCTCTGCCATCCACTGAGCTCTGACATGTTCCCACTGTGACGGACCTGTCAGAGAACCGAACACACACCCGAGCCTGAACTCATGAACTGAAGCGCCGTCGTGTTCATCGAAAGGTGCTGCTAATATCCTCCCTGTCAATACAACCTCACACGTCTTGCGGTCTCAATCTACAGGAAACCGTTTGCTACAGTTGACACAGGCCAAAAAACCCAGGCAGAACTCATCCTCCATACGCCAAGATTTACCAACGACGTGAACGTACAGTTTCCCAGCGAACAAGATCCGCCCGACTTACAACTGGGAGTGTACTGGTGCACGATAACACCCCCCCCGCCAAAAAAACATCCGCCTCCCAGATCTGCGCACTTAACGAATCTCAGTTCTGCAGCAGATGTCCAATATGTTATTACGGCTGTTGTCATTTTTCATCACGCCATCGAGAGCAGGAGGACTCCCGCTTAGCCACCCGTTTTGCAACGTAAGGAGGTTCCGCAATCAAAAGACACTTTGTTACAGGAGCGCTAACGCTGTCACGTCTCAACACTTAAAGCTACAGTTGAGGGGGTTTGGAAGAGCGGCTCGGAGTCCGGATTCTCACATTGTTGGTTTGCCATGGAATAAAAAAAATAAAATAAAAAAAAACAATAAAAAGAGAAGGAAGAGATCAGGGTTAGTTTAAATAAAAGTACAAAAACCTTGTATTTGGGATCAGGGTGCCTATTTAAATTTGGAGCTCGGCTCTCTCGGTCACTGCAGAACAGCAGTTTTCATTTTCACAGTTACAAAAGTAACCGCTACTGAATCATTTCTTCCCCAACGATCAATTCCTCACAGATGAAGGAGTACTTATCATCTGGAACGTTTATGCATTCCAACGTCGAAACAGTGAACTGACACAGTGCTGTTTCTCTGTCGTAAAATCTTACTGTGTTAGCACCGTCTTTACACCACATTTCTATACTTTCTTTATGCTCAGTACTGGGATTAGACGCAGACTAGCAGTAGAAGCTTACGTACCTAGTTAGGCTGCAAACCAATGGTCATTCCTATACTGAAATATTAATGCGTACCTATTATGGTTTTGAGCTGTGCCTAATTTTGTCTTAAAGGTCTCGTACAATAGATTTACATACGTCCGAGGTTAAAAAAAAAACAAACACTTTAACGTGCTCATAATTTAAACTGCAGCATTACTTTTCCCCCCAGTGTCAAAAACGACTCGTTAAATGATCCGTTCTAAACGATTCATTCTAAACTCCTCCTTTCAGAGAGCATACTCTGCTCTGATTGGTCAGATGTCCCAGTCTGTTGTGATTGGTCTACCGATGTCAGCATCTTTCAGAAAGGACACGCCCACTACCATAATGACTTCCAGCTCTTTTTACAAACCTACGTAGGTTAGTACAGGAAGTAAAGTCTGGAGTCACTAACGACTCGTTTCAGCTGTTCAGAATCGCTTCCTTCTTTTGGGAGTCAATAACTCCGTTTCTCCTGCGCTTTGATTTTTGAAACTTGGCAGACGTTCTTACGTTCACAAACGGCTCTATATAACACGCTACATGAAAGGTAATGTCTGACAAACCATGATAGGTGCACTTTAACGCTTACATAACAATGTTTTACTGTTTCACTTTCTCTTTCAAATTTGTGCCGTAAAACATTGCTGTTTCAATACTGATCGTCATAATCGAACCGAGGAAAACATATACGTGAATCGAGAAACGTTTATCATTAAATGTTTAGTGAATTGAGAAATGTTAGAAATGGCTATTTTATTGTTGCAATCAAAATCGAATCAAAAACGGGCTGAATCTTTATCACCGTATCACATTCAGCACTAACACACAACGTGGAACGCGTTTTATACTTAATACTAAGCGCTATACGCCTTTAATCTCTCTCTATACCCTCCAAGAGCGCCTGCCATTCATAAAGCACTCATTAAGTAAGGACTAGGCAAGTTCCACAAAGACTTAGGTTTTGCTTATTTAATTTATATTCTATCATTTTATTTGGTCTGTGGCAATAATAGGTGATTATACTGTAATAAAACAAACTCCACGTTTTCAAAAAACCTTTTTGCCTGGCAATGTGTATTACACATTTGGGGGGGGTGTACTTTTCCACAATATTCTTCTTCTTTTTTTTTTTTTTAGATGCATCTGTACACGGTATGGCCAAAAGTTTGTGGACACCTGACCGTCACACTCATATGTGCTTGTCGAACATCCCATTCCAGATGTAGTCCCCCTTTTACTGTTATAATAACCTCCACTCTTCTGGGAAGGCTTTCCACTAAATTTTGGAACATAGCTGTGGGGATTTGTCCATTTAGCCACAAGAGTATTAGTGAGGTCAGGCTGATGCTGGGTGAGGAGGCCTGGGGTGCAGTCAGTGTTCCAGTTCATCCCAAAGGTGTTCGGTTGGGATGAGGTCAGGGCTCTGTGCAGGACACTCGAGTTCTTCCACTCCAACTTTGGCAAATCACATCTTCATGGAGTTCACTTTGTGCACCGGAACATCTTTGTTCCAGTGAAGGGAAACTTTAATGCTACAGCATACAAAGACATTCTATACAGTTGTATGCTTCCAACTTTGTGGCAAGTCCACATATGGTGTTACGGTCACATGTCCACATACTTTTGGCCATATAGTGCATTTCCCAACCGACATCCCTTCCTCCCTCTCTCCCTTCTGTACCCTTTTCCAAAGCTGTTTAGCTGCCAAGTGAGCCCAGGAACAGCATGTCAACAATGCAGACACATCATGGCCACAGTGCTGGTGACAGAACGAACCAGACAGGCATAAACGGGGGGAGGAAGGGGGGGTGGAACAGGATCCACCAGGGTTCACTCACCTTTGTATACTGAAAAGAAAAAGAAGAAGGGGAAGAAAAAAAAAAAAAAAAAAAAAAAAAAAGAAGTGCAGTACAACTCGCAGGCAGTGCTCACAGACCAGGCAATAACAATAACAGCCACAAACTACTGTGTGTTAGTGTGTAAAGATGTGTAATTGTATGTGTGCATAAGAACACAGAGCTCTGCTTCTGTAATCATGTGTGTGCAAGAAATAGCTACTGACTATGTTATGACTGCCTCAATGGGTGGCATCGCTCATCATCACAGGCGAGGGACACACTGAGCAGCCGACACATGCCAGTTAGGGCGAGTGCTGTGCGTCAGCCAGGCTGGCATCCAACAAATACGCACTCTTGAAGCCCTCAGGAGAGGTCACACGCCCAGCCTGTTCACTTTCATTCATATTATATTTATACACACACACACACACACACACACGCACACACACTGGGGGAAATAACTATTGGATGCGTCAGCATTTTTTTTCAGTAAATATATTTCCAATGAGGCTATTCACATAAAACTTTCACCAGACATCAGTATTACCTCAAGAAATCCAGAAATATAAGAGAATACTTTATTAATCCCCAGATGGAGAAATTAGGGTAAATATAAAGAATTCACAACATTAAAATCCATAAATGACGTTATGTGTAATAAAGTGGAATGACACAGGAAAAAAGACTTGAACATGCTAACTGAATTTTTTTTTTAATACTTAGTGGAGAAGTCTTTGTTTGTAATGACAGCTTCAAGACGCTTCCTGTATGAAGAAATTAATCGGCCGCAGTATTCAGATGTGATTTTGGTCCAATCTTCTAAACATATTGTCTTTATATCTTGTTCAATTGGATTGAAGTCAGGTGATTGACTGGGCCATTCGAACACCTTTAATTTTTTTTCCTCTGAAACCAATTGAGAGTTTCCTTTGCTGTATGCTTTGGATCGTTGTCCTGCTGGAAGGTCCACCCATGTCTCATAACTTTATTTATGGACTTTAATGTTGTGAATTCTTTATATTTCTGGGTTTCTTGAGTTAATACTGATGTCTGGTGTACGTTTCATGTGAATAACCTCATTATATATATATATATATATATATATATACACATACACACATACACTACCGGTCAGAAGTTTGGAGACCCTCGACTGGAATGTTTCTCATGATCTTAAAAACCTTTTGATCTGAAGGTGTATGATTTAAATGTTTGAAATCCGTGTCGTAGAGAAAAATATAATTGTGCCAACATATTCGGTTCGGTCATTAGAAATGCCAAGAATACACTTCTGGAAATTCTAGGCAAAAAGAGTGTCTACTTTAAAGATGTTCAAATATTAAATTATTTTGAATTATTTATGATTTTTTTTTTAATCAACATAATTCCCATAGTTCCATTTGTGTTACTCCAGAGTTTTGATGACTTTATTAATATTCTTAGACAGACAGACCGACCGACAGAGCGAGCAAGCGGGTGGACTAGACCTTTCATCTTGACTTAGCAATAGTGTTTACTACAGTCAGTCCATCCATCCATCCATCTCCTATACCGCTTATCCTTCCTTCGGGGGAACCTGGAGCCTATCCCAGGGAGCATCAGGCACAAGGATGCACACCCTGGACAGGGTGCCAATCCATCACAGGGCACAATCACATACACATTCACACTATTGCTAACGAACATTCATACACTGCGGACACTTTGGACACGCCAATCAGCCTACCATGCATGTCTTTGGACTGGGGGAGGAAACCGGAGTACCCGGAGGAAATGCAAACTCCGCACACACATGGCCACGAACCCCTGACCCCGGAGGTGTGAGGCGAACGTGCTAACCACTAAGCCACCGTGCGCCCTTGTTTACAACAGTCGTGTTATCAAATGCTGCATGACGCTGAACTTCTTGCCCTTATATAAAAAGCAGCAGTTTTCTTTGCTAGATGGGGAAGTGAACGCAAATCTTACACAATATTCCGTGTGCGCTCGCTTCTTAGAGAAAACTCTTTTCGACATAAAACATTTGTTTGCAATTAGCCATGTTGCCGATACACTATTGCGAGCTCCGAACCAATAAACCCCCGTGCATTTCAGAATTTGATACTTACAGGTCATATACAATCGTCCAAAGTGCAGACAACGGTTTATAATATTCATCTAACTAACATTTCCACGATAAAATACAGGCTGTAAAATCGGACGCCTACGGTGAAGGTGATTAACATGGATGACCCAATCAGGGCAGGTCTTTAGTTGAAAATCCAGTGTATGAGGGAGTGTGTAGCGAGTAACGTGTTCAGACCAGCGGCTCTCGGATCATTTCGGGAACGGTAAGTTTGCTCGGACGTTTCCCGACGCGATTCGGGATTGAGGACGTGGTAAGGTAATGCGCGACATAAAAAGTAGGAACTCCTCCCGGAGGCTTGCTTCGCGCTCGAGCGTGTCCTTTTACCGTTCGGAGATTGGCTTTTATAATTAACAGTGAAATGCTGACACGCTCGGTTCTTTGCTCGTGGTGCTGCTAAATCCAGCATTTCACTGGAATGATTGATAAAAAAGCTTGTTAAATAATGCCTTGGTGAATGATTTGGACTAATTACAAATCATTTCCTGCAGTCTTGGCTTGGACAGAACCTACTCAATAAAGCAGAACAGAGGTACATATCAAGTGTGTCTTCTTGGTGTTGTTTTTTTTTTTTTTTTTACAGCTTCAAGGGCTTTATTGATACTCATGGATTTTTGCTATACAGGGTGAAGAGTTCATTCTTTGTGGTCTTTAACTGACATTTCGCTATTTCTGCAATCAGTCGTCCGGGTTGCTTAAATACTGCATGTAAACACACGTGAGCCACGATTACTACGCATTCATCCGAACTAGTGGGAACACTGACGCGTCTGGATTTCGTTACTTGGACGCACTTACGAGCGTGACCTGTGCGTCTAATTCGCGCAAGGCTTTCTCAAACGGCTTTTATGAGCACGCCGATGCCGTGCCGCGCGATGGTCCTGCGAGGTCAGGTCGTAGCACGGAGCCGCCGACGACGCCGGCTTGCGGACCAACACTGAACTTAACGCCTTCTCTGTTATGAGCAGCCAGTACACTGCAGTACAGCGTAGGTGCGAGGAGCGAGTGTATAATCTCTCTGCAGGGCTCGGTGTGTTTGAAGCCGACTCTAGCGAGCTAGCTGGGAAAGCGGCGCGTTAACACTAGAGAAAACTGGAAATCCGTGAATAATGAGGACCGCCATCGCCGAATCCGAATAAAACACGTTCGTTTACGCGCCTCGGTTCAAACATCCATCCGTCCATCCGCTTATCCTACACAGCCTGTGTAAACACAGCGGGCGATATCGAGGTCAGCAAAAATGATCAAGGTCATGTGTGATATATATATATATATATATATCACACATATACACACACACACACATTGCATGATAAGTCCATAACGTAATTATCGTGACAGGCCTAGATAGAATAAAATATATGTAAACATATATATATATATATATATATATATATATATATATATATATATATATATATATATATATATATAGTTTTTTTTAATTAATAAAAGCATTATTTATTTTGCAGTTGTTCCCAGACAGGACTCTTGAACATTAACAATGTTCGATGATGAGTAACGACATTACACCGATTTAAGATGTGTGTAT
The DNA here is from genome assembly GCF_023375685.1 of Ictalurus furcatus. Lineage (NCBI taxonomy): Eukaryota > Metazoa > Chordata > Actinopteri > Siluriformes > Ictaluridae > Ictalurus > Ictalurus furcatus. Next base: position 9,291,009 of record NC_071263.1, on the reverse strand, counting down.
TTTATGTTCTTTTCAACAACCAAAGTATCTGTGCTCCCGAATGTCAGATTAAATGACACGACTGCGGCCACAAACTCGTCCATCTCGCGGTGCGTTAATGTTCAAATAACAGTTTTTGCTGAGATGGAACACTGAAACCTCGAGTATTAACCGATCAGCGCTATCTACCCGATATAGTTTGACGCTAATGACTAGCATCTAGCAAGTAATAATGGAAGCTACTCTGTAACTCAGCCCTCCGCTGGTGTTGGTGCTCTTGGTAGGTGTGGGCAGGGAGGGCTGTCTTTATTGTTTGGCCTTTTGATCTTTTGTTTTAAAAAAAAAAAAAAAATCCCAGGATACTTCTCATAAAGAGTAGGGGTGTAACCCCTGTGTCCTTCGAAATCCCCCCCATCTGCAATTATCTATCACGGCCCCCTAATGATCTCCATTTCCGAATTGGCTACATCGCTCCCTCCTCTCCACTAATAGCTGGTGTGTGGTGGGGGTTCTGGCGCACTATGGCTCGTTGAGGAGTTCTCCTCCTCCCCATACTATGTAAAGCGCTTTGAGTGTCTAGAAAAGTGCTATATCTATATAAGGAATTATTAATTATGAATTATTAAAGTTTCCTTCAAATCATCAAGTGAGCTTTAAAACGAGTCCATTTTTTTTTTTTTTTAACTGAAGCACTTTACAGGTTAAACTCTTTCACACAAAACCCCTTCCTTTGTAAATATAATAAAGAACAAATGTAATAAAAAAAATAAAATAAAATACTTTTATATGTAAACATTTCCAGTTCCAGAAATCAATGTCCAAACTCCAATCTTCCGATGTCAGGATCGGATTCTACAGGTTTTCTCTGTTATCCGATCCGTCACGGGGTTTTGCTGGTTTCGGTTGCCATAAGCGGCGCAATAAACCAGCTTCCCCCCCCCCCAAACAAGATCATGCATTAAAGAGATTTATGTAACAATTAGAAACTGCTGAACGGTCCCATTTACAAGTTTGAAAAGAATTATGAAAGGGGGGGGGTGAGAGACCCCAAAAAAACAAAACCACCCCACATCATTTCATTTGATTTACTATGCCAAAATATACAGCACTCCCCAATCATGTACGCTGCTTTAAGACTGAATTTACTTCCACTAAATCCCTCACAGCTCTTCGAGTGAAACAGCGCCACTACTGGCGGCTCGTGTGAACTGCTCCGAGCTCGGTGCTGTTTTTCAGCTCACCGCATCCGCCTGACCGTCTGCTCGTCTCTTTCACCTTCCCTTTCACATAAGCCAGCTTCTAATAAAATCACTTCTGTGAATCCACCCCCCTCCCCCCCCCCTCCCTCCCTCACACATACGCTGCCACCACATCCACCCACGTTTCCTTTTTTTTTTCGACACTTCTTCCTCTTTTTCACCCACACCGCTTCCACTTTTTTTCACACTCGCCTCCTGTTTCTCATACAGTGGACGGTAAACAAGGAACGAAGCACGTAGACTCGGAGTGTTTTTCTACGCTTGGGTCTCAGGATGAGGTCACGATAACAACGTGCACAATGGCATGTGGAAGCATGAAATGTTACTGAGGACGTGGACAAAAAGCTACAAATCAGGAAGTTGTTACTATGAAAGCACACCTGACATAACAGGTTGTGGAAAAGAGCACAACGTTAGGTGCTGGTGTGCTCAATCCTTTATAGCGTGTTGTAGGTTAAAGCTACAGAGGTGCACAAACTTTTGAACAGGATGATCAGTGTAAATTGATATCTTGTTTAAAGATCTTATTTCTTCCATTTAGAACTGCCCTTCAGACAATAAAGAAGATAGTTACATGTCTCCCAGACGACAAAATACCAGCGATTTACACCGATCATCCTGTTCAAAAGTTTACACCCCCCTGGCTCTTAACGTATCGTGTTGCCTTCTTGAGCATCAGTGAACGTTTGCACTTTTTGTAATAGTTGTGTACGAGTCCCTCAGTTGTCCTCAGTGTGAAAAGATGGATCTCAACATCATATATCCGCTGTTGGAAAGGGCTCGGATATACAGAAGATGCTGGAAAAGCAAAGAATGTGCAGGACCTGGAGGATTTTTCTGAAGAACAGTGGGCAGTTTAACTGCTCAGGACAAACAAGGGACTCGTGAACAACTATCACAAAACATAAACACAGTCGTGGATCATCCAGGTAACGTCACACGGTATTAAGAATCAAGGGTGTGTAAACTTTTGAACGGGGTAATTTGTGTAAATTCAGTTATTACTGTGTCTTGTGGACTATTTGTAAACATCTGTGATGTAAAATAGCTTCTTCAGGGCAGAACTAAATGAATAAACAAACACCACGCAATTTTTATGATCCATCTTATTTCTGTAAACCATTTAGCAGCTTCTGCAAGGGGTGTGTAAACTTATGACCTCAACTGTAAGTAGGCTAAAACGCAACCTCGTCAAAAAGACGTTACTCGAGTCTGACTAACGTTTTCATTTTGGCTCCGTGACGTGTGTAAATGTGAGGTGACTGTGTGCCGCGCTAGAAATATAGAAATAGTGATAGTTTTTGTGCTTCGCTGTACCGAGTTGTGCTTCAGTTGTGTTTCCACATCCTGACACGGGAAAGATTATCTGGCATCCGTTTAAGCATATTAATATACCTAGTGAAAACGGTTCAGACCACGTCCTTGATTCAGGTGGTGAGGGGAAAAAAAAAATAAAAAAAATAGTATGTCGTAGACTGAAGGTAAGGTAATATGAACTAACTGGAGTGTGTTATGATAAAATAAACAGACACAGGATCTGGGGAGTCCTGAGTAGCGACAGAAAAGCTCTACCCTCGAGAGATTCCCGACGAGGCCACAGTCATCCTCAGTCAGGAGTCAAGAGGGTAGAATTAGCTGTGCTCTCCGAGGGGGAGGGACAGCATACTCTGCTTGTCAATCACAGTGACACCAGCCAATCACCGGCCTCTGTGAGCTCATTTATTCCTCCGAGCGTTGCGCTGCTGCCCCGTGTCGCAGCATGAGAAGCAGTTTGTAGGATGTGGAGAGTGTTAGTTCTCACCTTCGGGGGGGGGGGGGGGGGGGGGACGACAAGCAGGACAAGCAGACAGGTGGAAGGAAAGACGGACAGACAGAAGGACAGACAAAAAGTCAGAAAGAAAGGCAGACAGACGAAATGAAAGAAAGAGAGACAAAAGGAAAGACAGACAAAGACAAAAAGGAAAGAAAAAAGACAGACAGACAGACAGACAGACAAAAGGAAAGAAAGAAAGACAAACAGATAGAGACAAAAGGAAAGAAAGACAGAAAGACAAAAAGGAAAGAAAGACAAAGACAGGCAAAAGGAAAGAAAGACAAAGACAAAAAGGAAAGAAAGACAGAAAGACAGGCAAAAGGAAAGAAAGACAGAAAGACAAAAAGGAAAGAAAGACAGAAAGACAGGCAAAAGGAAAGACAGACAGAAAGACAAAAAGGAAAGAAAGAAAGACAGACAGACAAAAGGAAAGAAAGAAGGACAGACAGACAGACAGACAAAAGGAAAGAAATAAAGACAGACAAAAGGAAAGAAAGACAGACAAAAAGGAAAGAAAGACAGAAAGACAGGCAAAAGGAAAGACAGACAGAAAGACAAAAAGGAAAGAAAGAAAGACAGACAGACAAAAGGAAAGAAAGAAGGACAGACAGACAGACAGACAAAAGGAAAGAAATAAAGACAGACAAAAGGAAAGAAAGACAGACAAAAAGGAAAGAAAGACAGAAAGACAGGCAAAAGGAAAGAAAGAAAGACAGACAAAAGGAAAGAAAGACAGAAAGACAAAAAGGAAAGAAAGACAGACAGACAGAAGGAAAGACAGACAGACAGAAGGAAAGACAGACAGACAGCCAGAAGAAAAAACAGCCAGCCAGCTAGCCAGAAGAAAGAAAGAAAGAGAGCCAGTCAGACAGACAGTCTGTTTGTCCTGGACGCAGAGGCGAGGGATGTGTCCTCTGCTAGTGTAGAATGCCTCAGCTTTCAGAAATATCCACTTTAATTATATCTGTTTTCTTTCTTCACCTAAAGATTACAGAACATTAAAAGCTATTTAGAGCTGTGAAACAGCGACTTCACAGGATAAGATCAAGACGTATAACGCTGTCTCGGAATTTCCATCGACTCCTAAACTGCCGCAGGTTTCCAGTAATAACACACACTTCACACACTCCCTCCAAACTCCTGCATCTCGCCCTACTGTACACTGTACACACTCCCAACACTTCAGCTGCAGTCTCCAGACACACGCTACACCTCCAATCAGTACATCCTGTCATCTTAACCGTCCCCGTTATCAACCTAAACCGGCACCATGCCCCACGACGTGGCATCTGCTGATCTGAGGCTCACGCAAACAGGAAGCTTCAGCGTCTCCTGCCAGGAAGTTCAGCGACAGCGCTGCGTTTGGCACGGACACCGTGTTATCTGGAACCGCCGATCGGCTATCGCGTCAGCAGAGCGAATACACCGTTTAGCTTTCCGAGACGCTTTAGGTCAGCTGCGTTTGTGACGGGCCCGGAACGTCAATGATCTGCGTGCGGAGACGCACGTGACTCGGAGGAAAGGTTTGTGCACACGTGTGTACTGCAATAAAAAGTGTACACGCAGAGATCTGCTGATTTTACAGCTGTTGTCAGATAGAGATAAATTGGAGATAAATGACTGTGCGAGTGTGCGTGTGTGCGTGTGTGTGCGCGTGTGAGTGTGTGTGTGTGCGTGTGTGTGTGTGCGTGTGTGTAGACCTGTCAGGCCCTGATAGAGTGCTTATACATGCAGAACAGCTGCAGAGCTCAGGGATGCTAAAGTGGAATATAATGAAGAGCAAGATTCTAGCACTCAAAAGAGAATTCATCTCTATCTGACAACTTACTTCTGACAGACACACACACACACACACACACACACATTCATCTCTATCTGACAACTGCTGCACTGCCTAAGCTGCACTAAACAGTGTTCGTGGCACCACCATCCTCTCACACACACACATCTATCACATTAAAAAACAACATCACCTAACGTTTCCGCCCTATTTGACAACACCCTCAATGACTACGTTTACACGGACGGCAGTAATCTAATTACTGACCGTGTTCTGAATAAGACAATATCCCGATGAAGGTGTTTACACGAGTCGCTTTTAGAATACTCCTTTCATCTTCCCGTGTTACACGTTATAGAACACAGATCGATTAACGGCACGCGTCATTACGTCGCCGCGCCACGCCGTCCCTCCGGAATTTCACGTATCGACATACAGTGCGTCTTCGTCATGGTACCGCATACAGTTTTGGGTGTTTTTATTTTTCATTTTTACGAAAGCATCGAGTGCGGTTATTATTATATCAGTCATGCTATACGTGCACATCGATGACTGCTTACCTGCTGTATAGCAGCTGAGATACATGTATATCACCTACTATATAGTAGGTAAGTACGCGGTTTGGGACGCAGCCGTGCTCTCGTTTACCGTTGAGCGCTGCCGTGTGCGGACGTGTCCCGTCACAGAACGCGGTGAAAACTCCCACACGACGTTAATAGTGTGATTAAGGTGTGTACGTGTCTGTAATAGACGTCCATGATGCGACTAAAACAGGAGTACTCCACGTGTCTTAATTCCATTTGTGTTTACTTCGAGTATGAATTTAGTCGGATTAAGGTCATCGGTAATCGCTGTTTACGTGCTAGTTTCTTAATCAGAGTATCGCCTTAATATCGGATTATGAAACGTACTGAGTGACACCTAAGATCCACGTTTTGTTTTGTTTTTTTTTGCAGATGGGAACACCTTTCTCGAACGTCCAAGTGTGACACTAAAACGTTGAAGCCGAACGAGCCGACTCAGCGAGATATTAAAACGTCGTTTGACAGAAACGCTTACACAGCACTCCGAGACCCTCTCCCTGTTTTCAAACCGGACTGACGGACTGGACAGAAACCCGAGCTGTTCGACGATCAGGTGGCGGATTTCGCTGAGCACAGATGTGTACGCCTCGTAGTTACGGCTGACGGCTCTGCGCTACGGCAGGAGGGAATTAACGTGAAGGTGTTCGGGGCTTCGAGTAGCGTTCGGCACGAACAACGCGTCTCTGTTACTTCCCAAACGAGGGGTGCTAATATTTTCCGTGAGCTAGGAGTCCCATTCAGACAAGCCATGTATAAATGAATCGGTTATTCTACTACAGGCAGTGTTTGTTTTTGAAAAACCTCTCACGTGACCTGAACAGACCTTTTCGAAGAGGTTGTGATTTGAGACACAGCCCGCGACGACGATCCCGACGATAGTGGAAAGCCTTAAAAGTGTCTCATGAAGCGTCTTGAGATGTGCAGCGTTATTCGACGTGTTGACGCGATTTCCACTGAGACGGGATGTCGGGACGGGACGTTAAGAGTGGCTCCTCCCCTTTTTTAAAGATCCAATAGAGTTCAGCTTCCCTCACTAAGCCGTACTTGACGGTTAGGAACGTCGATTATTATTTTCTTTTATATAAATGTTGGACTTCTGATTCCAAAGAGCATTTTCATAGGACATAAAATCTGATGAGAAGCTCACACACATGCAGAGTGATGTCATCACAATCGTTGATCCGTATTGGTGCAGAGACACAGACTGCACTTTTTGAACGCATACAGCACATCTTCTAAATGCGAACGTTGTCGTCGTTTTGAAATGCACTAGCTTATAGATAACCTAAAGGTGAACACGTTCATACTAAAAGCCACAAAACGTCGGTTTAGATTTCATGGGGACTTTAAAAGCGCACCTATTATGGTTTTGAAACACGCCAATTTCGTTTTAAGGCTCTCATACAATAGATGTACATGCGTCCAAGGTCAAAAAACACTTTAACGTGCTCATAATTTAAACTGCAGCATTACTTTCCTCCCCAGTGACACAAACGACTCGTTCAATGATCCGTTCTAAACGATTCATTCTGAACCCCTCCGTTCAGAGAGTAAACTCTGCTCTGATTGGTCAGATGTCCCAGTCTGTTGTGATCGGTCTACCGCTGTCAGCGTGTTTCAGAAAGGACACGCCCACTACCATAACGACTTTCAGCTCCATCTGTTTGCGAGGAGGCGGGGCTTTTTGTTACAAGCCTACGTAGATTAGTACAGGAAGTAAAGTCTGGAGTCACCAACGACTCGTTTCAGCTGTTCAGAATCGCTTCCTTCTTTTGGGAGACAATAACTCTTTGTCCTGCGCTTTGATTTTTGAAACTTCGCAGACTTTTTTACATTCAGAAACGGCTCTATAAACACACTACATGAAAGGTAATGTCTGACAAACAATAATAGGTGCACTTTAATAGAGACCGAGCTGGTCGGTGTGTTGATTTTACAGACTTGGCGTCTGATGAATTTCGCTTTTTAAGTCTTATGGATGCACGCAAGATAATCGGCGAGTATGTGAATAATAACGGCGCTCCTGATCCCGCTAATAACTGCATGTGCACGCAAAATCACGCTTCTAAAACGGACCAGGCCGCGGCACGTCGAGCCGTTTCACACCGCCACACTTAAATAAATAAATAAATAAAATGTAGGGTGGTCAAGGCTTGGGGGTTGATTGCCCAAGAAGTTTGGGAACCCGTGTGCTACGAGAACAACAGGCAAAACATCAGCTCCTTTAGTCTCACAAAGTCTAAACATACTGCTACAGCATCTCCGCAGCATGGCGAGAAACGGAGAGTTTATTGACGGTCTCTGTTGCGCCCCCGTCTAAAAGAACCCCGGTTCACCTCCGAGATTCGGAGAGAGAAGACGTCCTCGCGGGTGTCCTCGTTTGTCTTTTTTGAACAGGGGTTGACTTGTCTCGTGTGGAGGATGGGCTCCGACTTTACAGGACGAGTGCAAAACGTTCACCGGATGATGAGAGATGTTCTGTACAGCAAAACAAAAAGTAGTGCAACGAGAGTGAATGAAAAAAAAAAAAAAAAAAAAAAAGAATACAAAGAAGGTGAGAGGGAACAGGGGACATGAAAGAGAGCGAGAAACATGCGAAACTGAAAGTGGGGCTAAGTGAACCCGGTGCAGACAGAACAAAAGCAAGCAACAGACAGAGAGAGACAGAGCGAGAGAGAGCGAGAGACAGAGCGAGAGAGCGAGAGAAAGCGAGAGACAGAGCGAGAGAGAGACCCTTTAGTGTACTAGCCATGGCCAAAGGCGAGAACTTCCTGAGAGAGCAGCCGCTGCATTCTGTCCTCTTCCATTCATCTCCCAGGATAAGGAAAGAGCACAGGAGGCAATGGTGACTCTGTGTGTGTGTGTGTGTGTGTGTGTGTGTGTGTGAGAGAGAGAGAGAGAGAGAGAGAAGGAGGGGGAAAAGCAGTGAGAGTGTGATGAGGGAAAGGGGAAAGAGAGGCAGGCAGGCAGGCAGGCAGTAAGGTGGAGGATTAAAGGAATTAAACTCTTAAAAAACTGGGAATGGGGTGCTTTTGTTGTCTTTTTCCTGGGTCACCCCCCTCTCTCGCTCTCTCTGCACTGGCATCCTGCAGCTGTGCCAGCCACCACTGCGCCCAGCATCTCAATGAGTCTCCCATCATCAGCGGAACCCCATCCACGCCGTCCCCCATCGCGTCTACGCTCTGGGCGACCCACACACGCACGCCACGCTCAGCCTCCGCCTCGGTCTCCCTCTCTCTCTCTCTCAGCTCTTTCCCTCCTTTCTTCCCCTCTTTTGTTGGCCTCCTTTTTTTCCCTTTCTCCCCTGCAGCTGGATTGGACAGAGCGTTTGGCAGTCACTCCCCCCCCTTTTTTTTTTTTTTTTTTCCTCTCTCTCCCTTTTTCTGCCACTGCCACTGGGGTGGGCGCTGCCACCGCTACAGGAAAGGGAAAAAAAATGGGGGGAAGGAGGATGAAGAGAGGACCCGGCCCCTGTTTCTCACGCTCGTAAGAAAGCCCTCGCTTCTTCTCGTCGGCCAGAGGCACCTGCTGATTACCATAGAGACGCTGTGTGAAGGCCCGGCCCTCCTCCATCATCTCCCCCTCCGGTTTAAACTCCGTTTCAAATCCCCCCCCTTCTTTTTTTTCCCTTTTGGTAAACAAGCGCTCGGTGGATTAGTTAAATGGGCTGCTGCACAGGAAACAAATAAACAAACAGGGGGGCAGAGAACGCAATCCCGTAGTCTTAAAGGCCTTCGGTACAAATCTGCAGGACGCTTACTAGAGGACGGACTTCTGCATTCATCCCCGCTTCCCCCCCCCTCTCTCTTAATAGCGCAAATCTAAACAGATTATTTAAATAAACAAATAAATAAAACCCATCTCGCCGTCTTTTGGGGTCTCACAGCCTCGATTTGTTTTAAAGCATGTGTAAATAATTCTCGGGGGTTCACTTCCACGTTTCTATCTTCTTAGATACTCCTGTAGATTCTTATTCATGTTTTCCGTCTCTCTTCGAGAAAGCAATAACGGCTCTGTTGAACTCCGACGGCGGGGAAATATGCTGAAGGATGAAAACTATTAGCGTACATTAGGGCTGCGCCTAACGGTTTCTTTCGGAACCGATTATTCACTCTTTTTTTTTTGCGATTAATTGGGAAAAGGGGGGGCGCAAACTTTCGGTTCCGTTTTTTTTTTTTTTTCCTCGATCATTTAAAATAAAATCCACAAACTGAATGTTACAAATATAAACTTTACACAGAGTTATATGAGACACACCAGAATATATATTGTTCATTCGGGACCGTAGTTTAATTCTGCGCTTTTTTGCGTACCCATAAAAATAACGCATAAATACTTATATATAAAATAAATGAAGTATACAGACACGTCATCGTCGGTGATTGTGGGTGTCTGCTAATGCTAGCGTGCGTATGATGTCGTGTACCGTCGACTATATACTTCCGGTTAGTAAAAACCCGCTAGTGTTATATTTGAGACGATATTACCCTTCTAAAATCCACACGCTAGGCGGTAGAGTACGCAGTGCATAGTGTAAGTGTACAGGACGTCATTTGGGCCGGGGCTTTAGTGCTTACTCTCCGAGGCGTGTTTTCGGAACAGGATGAGTAAACGTGTCCCGTGCCGCGCAGACCGACTGATCGATGACGAGATCCGTTGACGACGATTTTCATCATCGATTGGGTGTTGCAGCTCGAGTGGACGTGAACACTTTTACAAACCCTAAATCACGCGGGACTTTTATCTCCGCTCCGGTCAAAACCGACTACTTCCCGTATTGCTACGTTGAGACCTTAACGTGTACTGACGTTATTGGACTTCCGACCTTTTACACACACACACACACACACACACACACACACACACAATCACGATGACTCTGATCGGTGAAAATCTCTTAAATGACTTTATTTGATGAGAAAACGCTGCCTACGCTGGAAATACTACGCCTGGGGCTGGGCGATACTGTGCCAAAAAAAAAATAAATAAATAAATAAATAACAATACTAATAATTTAGATTTTTTTTTTTTTTTTTGAACGTTATGAAAGATTCTCGATTTTGTTGAGTTTTTTTTTTTCCCTGTACAGTCCGTACAGGATTTCAGGAGGTTTTTTTTTTTTTGCGACCAAAAATGCTTGAATTTGCTGCAGATTTTTCCAAAATTTGAATGAACCAAATTAATCGTCATTTGAGAAGGAAAAAAAAAAAAAAAAAAAGCCGTTTTACAAACATTGAACGTATTCTATCAGGCAAATAACTTAACGTTTAACAGAAACCAAAAGCACACCGAACTAACTGCTTTTCCAAACTAAAAGTACAAAGGACTCGATAACGCAGCATGGGGACTGCAGGAGCTGATCTCCAACATGGCTGAGATACCTGACTCCACAGTCACTGTTAATAGCAGGACACCTACAGGAAGATATTCAGAGGAAAAGCAGCAGAACGCTGCAGTGCTGTGGCCAGCCGCTGAAGAACGCAGAGCTGATGATGGATGTGTGGGACGGATGAGTGCAATGCCGATCGGAAGCAGCCTGCGCAAAACACTCTGGGAAGACAGCGGGGACTCTGGACTGGCAGAGGGAGGACGGAGAGAATGCAGAAGAATGTGAGAGAGAGAGAGGGAGAGGGGGAGGGGGGGGGGGGGTTAAGAACGAATGTTTATATGAAGTATGGGAAAGCAGGGATTTCAAACTGGCAGAGAGTGGAGAGGGAGAGAAAGACTTCTAGCTCTTCTCCACCAAAGGAAAATACGAACCCGGGATTATCCGGATCCCGGTTGAGCACGTTAGTCGTTTTCCCACGAAACTAAGAGGAGGGCATGAAGGTTATACGCTGCACTCGAATAAAATAAGGCGGCTTTCGGACAAACGCCGGACGCGCGCCGGGGTGCCGATACTTTAGTGAAACCAGAGAGACGTTTGAGCTCAAACGTGATCGGATGTTTAAAAAAAAAAAAGGCACTTATTTCCTGTGGCTGAATCTCGAATGATGTCACTACGCACCACTGTGTTATACTTTACGTAGGGAACGGATAAAGGAAGCAGGAAGTCGTCTGGGATTTAGCCGAAGTTAAAGATGGCGGATTTTTTTTCCTCGTCATCGAGTTAAAACAGCGATGAGAGAATGTTGGGAGCAAATAAATAAAAAAAAAAAGTCAATACAAAAACATTTAATCTGACGACACGGCTACCCTGCTACTGAGGACTAGGCTGCGTCCGCGCCGTGTCGGAATTACCGTAACTACCGGCGGACAACCTGGACGTCCTACTCTGAGCCGCCGTCGTGAGCGTTCCCACACGACGCTGCGGCGGTCAGCCCGTACAGCTCGGCGCTGCCGGAAAATTCCCGCTTTACAAGTCGGAACCGCGAGTCCGACGGGGACGCGGGCGCTTTTTTTAAAAAAAAACAGAATTACGGTAATTACGAGATAGCGAGAGAGTGTATAGAAAGTCTGCGAGAGCTTTACACTTGACAAGGACGAGAGAAAAGTAGGTCGGCGCTGCCGGAAAATTCCTGCTTTACAAGTCGGAACCGCGAGTCCGACGGGGACGCGGGCGCTTTTTTAAAAAAAAAACGGAATTACGGTAATTACGTGGCGTGAACGCGGCTTTAAATCAGGTTCTCTCGAATAATCCCGTTTGACCAATCAGCAGTCCGCACTATCTTATTGCTTTTATTTTATAAAGCGGTGACCAAAAAAACCCCCGAAAGTAGGATCGCGGTGGATTTTCCGAGCCAAATCGCGCCGTCCACGAGAAAGTAGAAAAAAGTTCATACCGGCAAAGAGAAGAGAGGAACGCGGCGTAGAAAGCGAGAGAGTGTATAGAAAGTCTGCGAGAGCTTTACACTTGACAAGGACGAGAGGAAAGTATGGGAAAGCAAGCGTATATATAAAAAAAGCACAAAAGGACTACATCCTGGCAGAGAGAAGTCGAGGATTGGGTTGGGAGGTTGGTGCGGGGTGGAGTCAGAGTGAAGCAGGTGAGTGATAGCGGATCGTCTAGGCGCGAGAGGAATTGGAAGAGAACAGGAATCTTGTCGGGGGGGAGATGGGGACATTAGCGAGAAAAAGGAAACGCAGAGAAAAATGACTTATCCTTGCAGCGCGGTTGCAGAGCAGGAGGCTTTGGCACAGAAAAGTAAGCACACAGCAGGCTGACTGCGACAGAGGTGGGTCTTGCTGGTGTGCGTACACACACACACACACACACACACACACACACACACACATCCTCCCAACAGCTACACCCTGGCAATTTACATCTCTCCAGCACATTTAGCAAGAGCCCGTCTGCTCTCACTCAAGGCCCTGCTGGCCTCCAGACAGCAGACAGAGCGCTCTCATCACGGGGAGCCTGACACCGTCCTCAGAGGAAACGTCCCGATTCTCGCTCCATTCACCAGAGGAGGGGGGGGGGGGGGGGGGGACGGGCGGGGCGGCTTTGGGGAGAAAAATAAAACCTCCTGGGCGCTGGGTAGGAAAACCCAGTCAGCACTTTCTGACTGCTACTTTTCTCTCATCGCATTCAACTACGATCTCTTTAAGTGCATCATCGTCACCATGACAACAGTGTACAGAAAGTGTCGTCGTGGTGTTTTTTTTTTTGTTTTGTTTTGTTTTTTTTGCACGTGCGTTACGCGAGAGATCCGACAGTGACGGACCCTTTCCGTGCAGTCTAGAGAGCATCCTTTAATACACAGGATGTGGGTTTGCTGATGAATGGGCAGGGAGGAAAGGAAGAAGAAGAAGAAGAAGAAAAAAAAAAAAAAAAAAAACAGAGTGAGAGAAGAGGGGGGGGGGGGGTGGTGAGAGGGAGGAGGAGGGGCTGGCCTGGCTGTGAAGTTGGCCGCTGTTTAGAACCGTGTTGCTATGGCATGGTGCTAATCATGCGGTTAAGAGCACAGAGAACGTGAATGAACGAGCGAGCGAGAGAGAGAGAGAGAGAGAGAGAATGAAGCAGAAGGAAGGAAGCCAGAGAGAAGTTTATATAATCAGTAGTAAACAAGAAATGAGCAAGAGGTGAGATTTGTGCACAAAAAAAAAAAACAAAAAACCCTGAACGTACACACACACACACACACACACACACACTAATGCCTAAGTTATACCACTGGGGCTTCCACAGTATAATGCACAGGTGTGCTCTGATCACATGACCAGCGTGGAGCTAGTAAGCCCACGTGCACGAGTCTGGACTTGCATTTGACCGACGTAATACACATCAAACAAAACTCCAGGCTTACAAAGACTGCAGTCGTTCTCTGGCGGGTGTCCTTTTGGCCGGCTAGCTTGTCCGCTGAACCAGTTTCATATGTTACACCACATTAATCGCGACCTCAGAGCAGAGAGGCAGCGGGACGTTACTGGTTTCAGTGGCAATTTGTTTTTCTTCCTCGCTCAAACTAGCTTCGAGTCCTTGAACCTTGATTACCGGGACCTTCACAAGAGGTTTTTTTTTTTTTTTTTTGTCTTTTCTTCGAGAATAAATCGATAAGAAATATCTCCCTACACCACTGCTGCTTGTGGAACGCGGCCTTGTTGACGTGTCTGGACGTTCTGTGTTTGATTAGCTGGCATCGCTCGGGCGTGTGCGCGCCGTCAACGCTCGACCAAAACGT
>NC_071263.1:9269470-9271970 GCF_023375685.1 Ictalurus furcatus | reverse complement strand
CGCTACACCTCTGACTCATATCAGAGTCGATCGATTAGCGGATGAGGTAAACAGAAACTGCTTGTTGCACTGAAACCAAAGGAAATGCGCAGCGGTTGTGCACTTGGTGAGACTGATTTACTGAAACAATTCGGCGACGCAGCCGGCTGCTGTGCCACGATCATGTACGATTTTACATGCTTTTTTTCTTCTTTCCTCTCTCTCTCTCTTCAACATGATACCACAATTACCAAAATCTGGCTCGGTACATGTGAAAATAATCTCGCTGGAGATGTCCAAACTCCGAACTTTCACTGCGCTGCATTTACGTCGGATCACCAGAGTCCGATGATGATGATGATGATGATGATACCAAGTGGACAGTTGAGATGCAGAACCGGTATTTCTTCATGCTTCTTCAGTGGCCACATATGTTCATCAGTAGACTAATCTAAATAAAAATTTTTTTTAAAAGAGACACCTTTCATCTTAGTATCACAAGATCTAAAACTAACTGCAGTCGAGCGTTATGTACGAACTACTCAACGACACGTCGCAGAGGCGTCGCCGATGCCAGACGGATATTTGGCGCGCTAAATACCTGGAGCTGTCGTGCGACTCCACATCCCGTGGCGCGTGACGTGTCGGCACTGGCAGTGATTGCTGCGACGAGCTACAGCCAATGAGAGAGCGGGGCATGGGGTGAGGTCACCGTGCGGAAGGGAAAGCCGCGAAACCTGTGGCAGAAGCGTACAGGGGAGAGACTCTACAACTTTTTAACGTTCAAAAGGAGACGTTCTTTCACCCACTTTCTTTTGTCGGGGTTTCTTCAGCACGAATCATCACGCGAACAGCTCGCACCGCTCGTTTCTGTCCTACGTCCGTCGTCAAATAATGTGTGCTTTTCGCGTCATATGTCCGTGTCACTTCTCGTGACAAAAACGCAGTTTGGACACGTCAGATGGAGTCGTCACGTGAAAGAGTCGTGGTCAGATCGTGTCGTGTGTGTGTGTGTGTGTGACCCCCCCGGTCACCAAGCAATCAATGTAGTGGGAACACCACAACGACATCAAGACTCCTGATTACAAGACGGCACGTCGTGTAGTGTGAACCTGGCTTAAGTTTAAAGCGCACCTATTATGGTTTTGAAACGTACCTAATTTTGTTTTAAAGGTCTTATACAATATATTGCCATGCATCCAAGGTCAAAAAACCCTTTAACGTGCTTACTTTTCCCCTCCAAGTGTCACAAACGACTCGTTAAAATGATCCGTTCTAAACGATTCATTCTAAACTCCTCCTTTCAGAGAGAAAACTCTACTCTGATTGGTCAGATGTCCCAGTCTGTTGTGTGCTTATAGATAACCTAAAGGTGAACACGTTCATACTAAAAGCCACAAAATGTCGGTTTAGATTTCATGGGGACTTTAAAAGCGCACCTATTATGGTTTTGAAACACGCCAATTTTGTTTTAAAGGTCTCATACAATAGATGTACATGCGTCCAAGGTCAAAAAACACTTTAACGTGCTCATAATTTAAACTGCAGCATTACTTTCCTCCCCAGTGACACAAACGACTCGTTCAATGATCCGTTCTAAACGATTCATTCTGAACCCCTCCTTTCAGAGAGCATACTCTGCTCTGATTGGTCAGATGTCCCAGTCTGTTGTGATCGGTCTACCGCTGTCAGCGTCTTTCAAAAACGACACGCCCACTACCATAACGAGCTTCAGCACCGTCTGTCAGCGAGGAGCCGATGAAGACCAGAGGCGGGGCTTTTTGTTACAAACCTACGTAGGTTTGTACAGGAAGTAAAGTCTGGAGTCACTAACGACTCGTTTCAGCTGTTCAGAATCGCTTCCTTCCTTTGGGAGTCAATAACTCCGTTTGTCCTGCGCTTTGATTTTTGAAACTTGGCAGACGTTCTTACGTTCACAAACAGCTCTATGACACACTACGTGAAAGGTCATATCTGAAAAAGCATAATAGGTGGACTTTAACTCGCTTTAAGCAATGTTAACTCAGCCGTGTTGTGCCTTCAATCTTGCCGTGACCGTGTACACCAGGAGGCAGTCACATGACCCAAGCCAGCCTTACAGAAAAAGGAAAACGAAAAAAAGAGCCTTCAAAAATGAAAGCGCATACGGAGTAGTTATAATAAACGGAAGATGGAACGGGGGGGATAAAAACCGGAGCGTTTTACTTCTCCGTATAAAGCGGTACATGTACTGAAGCTCTTCAGTTTCACTACGGTCTAAATCTAATCTTAAATTCTAACAATGACAGCATGAAGGATGCTTTATTTTTTTTTTTAAAAATTGCTACGGATTACATCACCTATACTGCGAGTCTGTCAGAAGAAAAGAAAAAAAAAAAGAAAAGAAACGTGTGTGATCCTGCAGGCTGATTAATTTGGCCATTACACTGACAGCACCAGCCGGTATAAAGCCTCAAACTACACGTAACAATATCACAGCTTTGTAGTGCTCTCTAAATAAACCCGCAATAACATCATATGA